>NC_065570.1:13227700-13533389 GCF_937616625.2 Mercurialis annua
TATTTCAGAATGTAAACTTAACAAACCTTATGCTCCACAAAATTTTCAGTGACTGAGACTTTTTGGTCCAACCTGATAACTTCATTCTTGAGCTGATAAAGAAAATATATAGGAATGTTACTGTCACCTATTTAACATGGAAACAAAAACACTAAAACCGAAAAGGCCGAAAATAAAAAAACCGCTAAAATGATACTCCCCTGTCCCAAATTGATAGGCAATTTAGGATAAATACGGGTATTAAAATTTTTTTGGTTGTCTATATAAAATGAGTTAATATATGAAAAAAATATTATATTTGCCCTCATTTAATACAGTGCTAAATTTAGGTCCAAGTTAATAATCTACACATTTGAAATAAAGAAAGATTCCGAGTACCTCTTTAATGGCCTTATCCTTGGAAGCTTCGGTTGTTCTCAAAGCTTTAATTTCAGTCTGAGCAGCTCCCAATTCTCTTTGTTTATCTGAGACGAAGACACAAATTTTAGTGACTATAATTTTTCAGAATTTTCTTAGCTTTTGATTCTTCAATCAGCTTGATTATATGTACACTGTTGTTTCAAAAATATTTACATCACTGTCATCTACTTTTGTTTCCATTTCCAAATAATGAAATCAGGTACCCATAAAGTTATAAAAATCATAACCATATGACCCTACGTGGTCCAAAGTTCCCATGACATGAAAAAACCCAGTAAAATAAAATGACCATAATTCATAAAACTTAAAATATCAACGGTAAAAGAAAAAAAAAGGGTTAAATGATACTAAAACCTTTGAGAAGATTGTTTAGACGGTTGAGCTCGAAGACAAGAGGGTTAGAATGAGAAAATGAGGGGTGTTGTTCTTGATGTTCCTCAAAAACCATGACCATATTTTCTTGTTTTTGAAATGGCAAATTCAAGAATGGGAGATTGTGTTAAGATAGAAAAAAATAGAAAAATATATAGGGAATTAGAGAGTCCAAATAAGAGTCCATCGCTTTAAGATATTGACCGCAAACACAGGAAATGGACGTTATACCTTCCCTTCTTCTTAACCAATTCTTGATCCTCTCTTATCACTTCGCCGGCTTCTTTTTCTCTTTCCTTTTAAAATTTTTTAAACACTACTACCAACATTTCGAGAAGTTTTTGGTATATTATATTGAGTCGATCACTTTTAAACAAGATATTCTCGGGACTTAATCCACCACGCCACAAGTGAACTAAATGAGATTCTCTCAAGTTCAACTTGAGGGTAATGTTCATAATATATATTATATACTGTTCATTGTAAAATAAATGGTACAGATTAATTTGATTAAAATTATACCTTTTTTTATCTATACCATTTATTTTATAACGAACGGTGTAAATTGTGAATATGGCTCCCTCAAGTTACAATTCAACTAATTACTCACTCGGTCTTATGAAGATAGACAAAGTTGAATTTGCACAAAAATTAAAAAAAGAGGTTAAATTAGTTGTCTTTGTTAACTTTCAATAATAACTTTCATTTAATTATTTAAATATTTTAAATATAATTAATTTATATTATGAAAAAAAACTAATTTTTTTATTGGGATTGTAATTAAATGTTAATAAAATAAGTTTGTTATTGATATTTGTATTGGATAAAGTGAAATTAATGAAATTTAGAAAATATAACCAAAATGGTGGATATTAATGAAGGATATTATAGGTATTTCAAATTGACTATTCAAATTAATATAATAATTTTGCTTATATTTTGAAAAGCCAAAAATAATAAGTTTGTCTATCTTTGTGGGACGGAGGCAAGTGAATTGTGGCCAGTTGGCACACTCACGTTTGCACTTAGCAGAAGAGTAGGGGTTCGACCCTCCTCGTGCCAGCCAGTGGGTTGAAAAATAAATTTCTAAAATTACCACTAACAACTAACATCAAACGTAGTGTAATTCTATCTTTGCTCACAGTTGCAATGGATAGAAGAGCTTCCACATGTAGGGCATGGGATATTATTAGAATTTTGTGCACTCATGCCATATGTGAAATATATACCATGCCAAACATAACCCTTTTGTAGAACATTTGTTTTTTTTTTTCCAAAGACTAAAACTTCCATTGATGATAATGAAAAATACAAATATGAACGGTTTCTCAACAAATTGAAAGAACTATTCTAAGATAATGATGAGAGCTGCTAATACAGTCATCGAATAGGGTTTTTTCAACCATCAAAAGGTTACCCAAATACATATGTGATTCAAATAATGAAAATACGATCTCAAAACCGCTTGAATCTTGAAGTTTCCAACTTTTCAAGTCTCATCTTCAATAGATCCTCGTACGATCCGCTTGATCCATTAAATCATAAATTTCCGATCTTCATCTTCAATAGATCTCATAAAAATAGATCAAACACATCTCAAAAAAACTTCATTCAAACACAAGAAAAAATTTAGATAGATCAATTTATTTAATAAAAAATATATAATAGCGATAAGTAATAACTTGGGCGGAGAGAAGATGATTTTCCGATTAAGATCGGAAATCATCTTCTTCCAGCCTTTGAAAGATCAAGATGAGAGAAAGATTTTTAGAGAGAAGGAGGAGGTTTTTTTTAGAGAGAGAGAAGTCACTAGTTTACCAATTCCATATTAGGAGACACATGAAACATAAATGTCATAAGGACATGATGAAATGAAAGTTTTCTAATCGATGATTACTATTTTGATAAGAAATTTTGTAGAACATTTGAAATCACTATAACAAGATAATATTCAATAGGGCATATGAAAATGTTGTGCATCTAGTTAGAGGATACAAATTCTGGAGATGTGATGTATTTTAAATAGACTGAAGTACCACCTATTAAGTTACAACCTGGTAGACCAAAGAAGAAAAGGGCTATAACAAGACATGATATGAAAACATTACTAGAAAAGATGGTCACAGATGGCCACATCACTTGCACGGTTGCACCAAGCATGAACAAATCGGCAGTAACATGAAATTTTAGGACAAAAACTACTAATACTCAAGCATCTGCAAGTCATCCAACATCTAATGCTCCTCCAAATGAGAGTCCTGTAAGTGAGACTCATCCTATTATTTTCTAACATATGCTAGTTAGCCAACATCTAGTGAACCACCAACCAGCTTATGCAACTCAGCCTTATGAAGTACATACTAAATGTCACCACAATTATTTCTTGAGTAGTTTTGATAGCATGCTAAGTGAAAATGCCTTTCAAATACTTATGTTAACATTATAGAGCATATTTTAATTGGCTAACCATTATTTGCAAAAAGTCTAACGAACAAATTTTTTTATTTCACAAAATGACCTACAAGCACAATAACAAGTGCAAAGAAAAATAAGCAGGCATAGGAAGTCAAAGCGAGGATGTGTCCAACTCTTACAAGGCATTATGCCAAAAAAATTAAAACAACACAATCAAGTGGTGCGTGACTTAGCTATAAGGAAAACATGTTTTATATAAGTTAGTTGTTTTTGCAATATGATTTCAGTATTGAGATTGAGATTGTGGTTATGAATTGAGATATTGTAACTGTATATTGAAGGGTTCATTGCAGTCACACTAGGTTATTGACTCTAGCCATGGTTCTACTGCTTTTGAAAAGAAATCAGAGGCATGGACATTCAAACATGTAAGGAATCAACCTGGTAGGCCAACTTTGAAAGCCGCCAACGATCCAAAACATTTGAGGAAGATCAAGTTCATGGTTTAGGACTAGAAACTTAGGTCTCACCCCATCTTCAATAGGAGTCACTTGATGGGAAAAACTATAATAACAAGCAAACAGTTAAAGGTTGAAAGGCAATACATAATTGAGACTCAATTGATACATGGTTTTAATAATGTGGGATGTAATTTTTGGTTGTTTTGTCTCTTAACAATTATTATGATGTATTTTTTAGATATTAATTGTCAATACTTTTTGGGATGTTTTTAGTCAACGTGTTAGGATGGTTTTTAAGCTAGTTTCACTGCTAGAAATCCTGAGTTTAACGACGAATGTTAGCGACGGATTTAGTGACGGATGTGAATCCGACGCTAAATCCGTCAAAAAATTGTTTGTCGCTAAATTTGGCAGGATAACTACCGCCAACAAAATCCGCAGATTTAGTGACGAATTTAAAAATCTATCGCTAATTCATGGAATTAGCGATTGATTTTTAAATCCATCGCGAAAACGTAATTAATTAAAAAAATTAAAAATTAATCATTTATGAAAAAAATTATTTAAAAAAATTTATTTAAAAACATAATTTAAAAAAATGATTATTAAAAAATGATTATTTATTATTTATTTATTTAAAAACATAATTATTTTAATTAATTATTATAAAAATAATTATTATAAAAAATAATTATTTTAGAATATGTGAGTAAGTTGCGAGAGTAAATATATATTCTTTTTAGTTACTGATGGATACTGGATTCCATCTCAACTACAATAGAGTCGAGTCGCAGGAGATCCATTCTCAAACGATACAAAACTCCCGCCCGAAAGGCCAAAACAGAGAAAACAGGCGGCCGAACATATAGGATCCGCCTCGACTAGAACACCATCCGACAGGAATAATACCGAATTCCCGAGGACTCGGACAAAACGCGTCGACCCTAGGATTCAGACAGATTACCAGATCTACGGAATATTCTCGAGTATCTTACCTATTTGGATACAAACTCCAACTTAGTAAGATAACATCTAACTTAGGAAGACGAGACTATTTAGGAAGACGTTTCTAAATAAGACTCATGTCTGAATAAGGAATATCACTTTTAATCAGGGTCAAACCCTACAAAATAGGATTCACCTTCCTATTACAACTCTATAAGGTATACTATCATCTACTATAAAAGGAGCTTGAGGTATGCCTAAACACACAACTACATTCATATACACAAAACTCTGCTTAATCTCAATACTGATTTTAGCATCTCTACCCTGTTTTGCAGGTCAAATTACCGGATCAAAAGGCGAACTCCATCAGTTACATTTAACCAAAATATAAATAGATATATAACAAGAATTTTAGTTGGTTAAGATGGAATTACGCATTGGGGAACTTCAAGATTAAAAAATCTTGGGTGAGAGCAATTGAAGGATGAGTGATCTACTATGAAGTTTACAAAAATCATGGGTGAGTGACGTGGGTGGCCTATCGCGAATGGGTGGGTGACGATGGACGACAGATTAAATAATAATTCATTTTACGATTCAATTAAAAAAATTAAATTTTTTAATTTTAAAAATTAGCGACAGATTTAAATCTGTCACTAGACTTTTAAAGTCTGTCGCTAAATTTTTTACTTCGTCGCTAAATAATTTTACGGCCTGATATTTGCCGACAGATTCAATCCGTCGGTAGTCCATCGGGAAACCATTTGTTTGACGGATTTCCTGCTTTTAGCGACGGAAAAACCCGTCGTTAAAAGTGTGAAATCTAGTAGTGTTTAGGGATGCTACGACTATGTATTAATGCAGTACAATGCATTTAAACAATCATTGAATCTATGCATGTTTTTCAAAAATGGATGTCAAATTTGTTATGTTCTTGTTATGATTGTTTAAAGGGAAAGGGTCATATATTGCCTTAAGATTTGCCTTTAGGATCAACTAAACTCTCAACGTTCGGAAAGATTCAAATATGCCCCAACGTCTTAAAAAGTGAACAACCAGACCCCCATTTTGACTTATAAATGAGACGTTGGAGGCCTGGTTGTCGAAATTGGGGGGCCTGGTTGTTCATTTTTAGGACGTTGGGGGCATATTTGAACCTTTTCAAAAGTTGAGAGCTTACTTGATCCTAAAAGCAAACCTTAGGAGTATAGATAACCCTTTTTCCTTGTTTAAAAGGACTTACAATATAAGGACTTATATTTTTATAATGAATGAATGGTGTATGATTAGTGAATACGTAAGTCTTTTTAGTATTTTTTTTGGCCAATTAGGCCGTCAGGGTTTTTAAATGGTGTATATAATCCCCACACTTGAAAAAAAATCTATAAAAATTACTAAAAATGGTGCATATGATCCCCACACTTGAAGAAAAACTACAAAAATAAACTAAAAGGGTACCAGTGATCTTTTCAAAAATATAAAAGGTTTTTATGCACGCTTAAGAATTTTGAGGGCCTAAATGAAAAATATAAAATAAAGGAGATAATGTGTTTTTCTTTTTGGTCTATTATAAAAGGATTAATTCCATATAAAATCACCACCTTTACACGTTTTTTTCATTTTAATCACGTACTTTAAAAAGTGTCAAATAAAATCACCACCTTTCATTTTTTTGCAATGGCTTAATTACTTAAAAAAAACCCCATCTTGTAACATTTTTTCGTTTATACCCTCACGTAGGAAAAAGTTCATTTGTACCCTTTTTTTGATTTTTCGTTTTCATCTCTACCCTAAAATTTAATTTTTTTTGATAATTAAATTAATTAAATGATGAAAACATTATAAATGATTAATAATATTAATGTTTAATTAGAATATAAGCAAAATATAAATGATCATTTTGAATATTTTCCAAATGAAAAGAGGTCAAGTTAGCTCTTTAGGGTAGAGATGAAAATGAAAAATCAAAAAAAGGGTATAGATGAACTTTTTCCTAGGTCATGGTATAAACGAAAAAATGTTATAAGGTGGGAGTTTTTTAAGTAGTTATGCCTTTTGCAAATCTATCATCGATGAGTAAAATTCTATATTTTTTTCCTCCCAAATAAATATTTTAATCTGACTAATTTCCCATTAACACATAAAATACATTCCTCTTACTCTTTTCTTATTAATTCCGGTTGTCAAGTCAATAAATATACACTGAATTTTCAAATTCGTGATTAGATTTGTAAAAAAATAAAAGCTGATGATTTTATTTGACACTTTTTAAAGTAGGTGATTAAAATGAAAAAACATATAAAGGTGGTGATTTTATATAAAATTAATTCATTATAAAATACTCATGTTCTTCTAAATGGGTTCTGACTGGTGATGTTGAAAGTTTTTTTTATCAGTGCAAATAATTCAGGTTTGCATTTAATTAAGTTTGAATTTTTAAAACTATTATCCAATCTCTGACGATAGTATAAGGAAATGGACATGAACAATTGAAGCTAAGGTGTATTCATAAAAACATTTTCTTTGACAAAAAAAAAAGGTGTATTCATAAAGGATATTGGTAGGTGATGCCATTTGTCTCATCCCTGTCCCTGTTTGTTTTTGGATTTTTAAGTCCAGAAATTAACAAACTAGAAATGTTAAATAATATTTTGGTGACCAAACTTATTAAAAAAGAAAAATTATTACTTAAATTATCATTTATATTAATTTAATGTTAGAATCGGCTAAACTAAGAAGTTTTTATTAGATAATAGTTACATTTTTTAGCTATATACATGAAACTTATTATTATATCAAGAGAAATTTTTAGGTATACTCAGTCCACCACATCATCTGTATATTAAGCTTATCACATAATGATATGTAATTAAAAGGATAGTAAGAGCATCTCCAATGCAATGCTAAAATAGAGTGTTAATGCTATAATTTAGCATTAAATATTAAAATACAACTACAATGCAGTGCTATAGTTTGTGCTAAATTTAGCATATGCTATATCACGTGCTAAATTTAGCACAGACTATAGCATATGCTAAACTACAACAACCAATAGCATTTTTTTATTAATTACAATTTACCACGGTTATTTTTTTTTTGCATTTATTATTTTAATATTTTTTTATCTTTTTATTTTCTTCATTTAAATTTTGTGCTTCAATTTAATTTTACGGTCTCGATTTGATTTTTTAATAATAGACCATATATTAATATAATAAAAAAATTTATATAAAATATTTTTATATAGTTCATCGATGATTCGATTCTTTTAATTATTTCTTTTGAAAAGCTCATTATTATATCAAAATAAAAATTATATTAATTTTTGTTTAAAAAATTATAAAATAATTAGAAACTTATAAAATTCAGAGATAATTATCTTAATAAATAATTATAACACTTATTTTTAACTTTGTGCATTGGAGAAAAAATTAGAATGCTATGCTATTTATAGCATTTTAGCACTTTTTCATGCTAAACTTAGCATAAAATATAGCACTACATTGGAGATGCTCTAATCATGTAATATTACTATTCAAATGTGTAAATAAGTAATAAATGAATTTACAAAATTGCCATTATTTTAATAACGTGTCATTATGTGATAGGCTCATTATTTTAATGACGTGTCATTATGTGATAGGCTTAATATATGGATGACGTGGTGGACTGAGTCTACCTAAGAATTTCTCATTACATCAAATAAAAATTCACTGAACAAAAATTTAAAAATCCTACATCAATAAAAAAGTGTGACCGTAAAAAAAATCTAAATTTTATGTGTATTTGCAATTAAATCAAATATTTTAATTTTTATAATATTATTCCAATTTAACAATTTCATTGTCATTTATCTATTATTTTCAATCATTTAATTTTTTCGTTCACCCAAGTACAATATATTTTCTTATTAGATTTTTCTGATCATTTGAACTTTAAATTTTCTCTTTTTTTCTACTTAACCGCCGAAAATTTAAAAATTTAAAATTAAATTTTAACGCTATATTCAATTCTTTAGATTAGAAGTTAAATCTTAAAATTCTGAAAAATGAGTTTTGATCACTACATAGTTAGTATATAAATTCAACTGACAATTGGAAAAATTAACCCGATTAGAAAATAATTGGATAAAATTACCACGCAAAAAATACAATTGGAACAATATTGTAAATATTAAAAAATTTGTTTTAAATTACATGTAAATGTTTGATTTTTTCTACACTAATAAAAAAAAGCAAAATAAGGGTCAAATATATATTTTTTAGCCGAAAGATCAAATTAGTCCTCCATATCTATAATGTAATTTTATAATAATATTATGGATAATCAAGTGGACTGAGTCAAGCTCAAGTTTTATCAAGTTCGAATTTGAGCTACTAAAATGAAATTCGACTGAGTTTAAATTGAGTTTCAAACTTTCATTTTAAATGGAATTAACCCTTAATAGGGTTAATATCATAAAAAGTCACGGCCTTTTCACGAATTTTCATTCTAATCACGACTTTTAAAATTGCCACATAAAACCATGACCTTTCATTTTTTTTCAAATCTATCACCAAATCAATTTTTGGTGTATTTTTGATGACGTGGCCACCATAATCCGGCAAATTTGAAGAAAAAAAATGAAAGGTAAAATTCACCGAAAAAATAGTCGGTAATAAATTTGAAAAAAAATGAAAGGTTATGGTTTTATATGGCAATTTTTAAAAGTCGTGATTAAAATAAAAATTCGTATAAAGATCGTGATTTTTTATAAAATTAACCCATTTAATATGGGATTATTTTCCAAATACCTGTTTTGGGTAAAATATTTACACCATTTTGGCCCATCTTTTCCTCTTATCCTACATTACCTAATAAACTAACTTATTTACTAAAAATACCCACTATATAAAGAAGCCTCATCTCATTTTAGGTTTAACTTTGGCCTAATTACTTAAAAACCACCAACCTTGTAACTTTTTTTCATTTATGCCATGACCTAGGAAAATTTTCAATTGTACCCTATTTTTGATTTTTATGTTTCATCTCTATCCTAATGAGTTAAATGACCTATTTTCTTTTGAAAAAAAGTTTAAATTAATCTTTTATTTTTATCCTATATTCTAATAAAACGTTAATATTAATCATTTATGTATCTTGTTTTTAATATTTTCATTCTTAAATTAATTAAATTATCAAAATTTTTAATTTTAGGGTACAAATGAAACATAAAAATCGAAAATAGGGTACAATTGAAAATTTTCCGAGGTCATGGTATAAATGAAAAAAAGTTATAAGGTGGATGGTTTTTAAGTAATTAGACCTTTAACTTTTACATAGCCACCTTTTTTTTTCTCTCTCTTCTCTCTCTTCTTCTCTCTTCTTTTCTTCTTCTTTTCTTCTTCTTTTTCATTTGATTTTCAGTTTATCTCCACCGATTACTTTTCCGTTCGTCTTTTCCGTTCGTTTTTCCGGTCGCGCTTCCGTTCGTCTATTTCCGATGGATTTCTCGTCGTTTCCGGTCGTTTTTTCGTTCGTCTTTTCCGTTTGCGCTAGTTCGTTCGTCTTTTCCGTTCGCGCTATGGATTTCTCGACTCATTTTTAGATTTGTGTAATTTTTAGGGTTTTTTTTAATGATTTAAATATTTTGTAAATAAATTATTGTAGATCTATAATTTATTTTTTTATAAAATTGTTCTATTGTTCATATATTTATTTATTTTGTCTTTTCTTATTCATAAATTTGTTTATTGCTACTGATTTTGTAAAGAAAATATTGATTTATGGTACATTTGTAATAATTTTATAATATCTTTACGTTTTAGTGTATTTTTGGTGTATTAATGGTGTATTTCTGCCGTTTTTTTAGTATATTTATGGTGCATTTACAGTGTTTATGATACATTTACAGTGTTTATGGTGTATTTGCAGTGTTTATGGTGTATTTGCAGTGTTTCATGGTTAAACCACAAAAAACACTACAAAAATGCTATAAATACACTACTTAGACACTACTTAGACACCACTTATACACTACTTATACACTATATATACACTAATTTTACACTATATAAACACCATAAAAACACTATATATACTCTACTGTTACACTATAAAAAAATAAAATAAAAATTCTAGAAAAAATCTATAAAAAATAAAAATTAACACTATATATACACTAATCTTACATTATATAAAAAAACTGCCGGTCGGTTCGGTCGGTTTGGTTGACCGAACCGAAAAAAACCAAAAACCAAAATTGAAAAACCGAAAAAGGTATTTTGGTAAATAAAAAAACAAAACAGGTAAATAAAGTAAGGGCAAAAAGTCAAAAAAAAACTCAAAACTTGCAATGTAAAGTTGTAATTATTTTGGCGAAACATGTATTTAGGAAAATTAGCACTTTTAATATCATTGTATTTTTTTTACTCTACTTGATTGCATAGTAAACCGCAAATGACATTAACAGCCCTTGATATAGAACTCAATTTTAAGGCTTCAATAGATCATCTCTTGCACAAATAACAAAATAAGCTCAAACGGTCGCATTGTTTTCCTGATAACCGCATCGATATGTTGAACTCATCGGGGTTATTTAGTAAAGTAAATGAGTAAAAGTATTTAACTCTTAGAAATGAATTATCCTTCACCAATGAGCTATAGCTCAAATGGTATAAGCGCTAAGCAGCAAACTGCTAGGTCGTGCCACAAGTGCTCCTCCCTCCCCAAATTATCAAAAAAAAAAATGAATTATCCTTCTAATCGTGTATACATATGTATTTATTAGCCTATGTGGAGCCATTTTTGTAGAGTCATAGTTATATTTGAACATATTGCCGTATTTGAACTTTTTTTTTTGGTAGAAAACAACCAAAAAGCTCTATTGATGAACCTCAAAGAGAATACAACAAGACTCCCCCTAAACAGGCCTTAGGGAAGCCACAGAAAACGCCTGGAACAACCTGATACAAAAACCTCAGGACCAGAACCAAGCAACAACAAACAGACTACACCAACCAGACAACAGATAAAAACTGCAAGCCCTGATACAAAAACCTCAGGGCACCTCAAAGCCAACAACCACAGACATATAGGAAAACAGGGCAGAAAGGATGCTACAAAAGCCTCACCCAAACTGCTACCTGAGACAAAAAAAAGCACAGATAATCCCCTATTACAAAAGCCTCAGGGGAGAACCCAGCTAAACAACTTTAAAGATGTTGAATAACAGACAGACTACTAGTGAGCACATTACTAGTACTATACCCATTAAACTTGTCCAACAAAATGTTTCTGATTCTTTTGACAGCAACACCAGGCAAACAATTTTCATTCATGAAGATTTTCCTGTTCCTGATGCTCCAAATTGTGTATACCACTGCAGCCAAGATAACTCTTCTCAAATTAGCTAGGATGCTTTTCCCTCTGGCTTTCCTGATGAACCAACTGATAAGTCTTCTCCATGAACCAATGTTCTGATTCATTCTACAAATTGGTCTTAAAATTCTCCAGACTTCAGTAGCAAATGTGCAGCTATAGAAACAGTGATCAATGTTCTCTCTCCCATTGCCACAAAGCTCACACTGATCATCCATAGTTATCCCCCAAGACTTGAGCTTATCTTTGGTCTTGAGCCTGTTTTTTAGAGCCAGACACAGGATGAAGTTATGTCTGGGGACTAGATTCTTGCCCCAAACAATTTTAAACCAAGGCACACTGTCAAACTTGTTCTTGTACTCATTCCAAGTCTTACTGATAGAAAAATTGTTGTGGACAGTAACCTTCCACTCAATATTATCCTCAACATCACATCTGAGATTATAATTCAGTTTTATAAATTCCCAAGCTTCCTCAGTGTCTTCATCAGTGTGATCAGGTAATTCCCATCTGTCATTTTTCCAAAGAGAAGAAACCTTAGTTTTCCTTTGGATGTCCGTCTCTCTCATTTTGACCCTGGGAAATTTTTCCATAACAGTACACCCATGCATCCAGGGGTCATTCTAGAACTCTGTTTTGGATCCATTCCCCACATTGTAAATAATTACTTTCCTAGCATCATTTCTAGTCTTCAGGATCTCTCTCCAAATCCAGCTAGCTTTGTCATTGCACTTCACACTCCAAAGACTTCTGTTCTTGATCTTATTGGCCTTAATCCACTTCACCCAAAGAGAATCAGGGGAATTGTAGATTTGCCAGATATGTTTTGAGACTGCAGCTTTATTCCAGATGTGAATATTCTTAACACCCAGACCTCCCTCAGCTTTCAGCTTTGATATTTCCTCCCAAGAAACCATGGCATTATACTTGCCTTCATCCTTGCCAGACCACAGAAATCTAGCACAAATTCTTTGGATATCTTTACACACACTTTTAGGCAGGAGCATAATGCAAGCCCAGAAGATGTGCATACTCATGAGCACTGAGTTGATGAGTTGGATCCTTCCTGCATATGACAAAGACTTGCTTGTCCAGCTATGGATTCTCCCAGTGATCTTGTTCACTATACCTTTGCACTCCTCCTTAGATAATCTTTTGGAAATTAAAGGGATACCAAGGTACCTCATAGGAAGCTTACCTTCTTTAAACCCCAAAATACTCAGCATATCCTTTCTGATATTATTGTCAACATTACAACAAAATAACTAACTCTTATTAACATTGACATTAAGACCAGAGGTCTCTTTAAAACACCTAAGCTTGTCATTAAGGAAGGTTATAGAAGCAATGTCACCATGACAGAAAAGGAGTAAGTCATCAGCAAAAATTAAATGATTCAGCTTAAGAGTTTTGCAACCAGTATGGTATTGAAACTCATTATCAACATTAGACAGCAACTTGGAGAGGTAATCCATACACATGACAAAAATGAGGGGGGACATAGGGTCCCCTTGTCTCAAGCCTTTAGAGGAGCTGAACTTCTCACCTAAATTTCCATTCCACAAAACAGAAAAGGTGGGAGTTCTAATACAATTCATCACCAGATTAATGAATTTATTAGGAAAATTAAGACCTATGGACATTTCTTCTACAAAGTCCCAAGAAATAGAGTCATAGGCTTTCCTAAGGTCAATTTTGAGAAGACATCTAGGATTACCAGTGTTTCTATGGTAATTCTTAACAAGCTCATGGGCTAACATAATATTATGGGCAATAGATCTCTTAGGCACAAAAGCTGACTGATTTAGTGAAATCAGATTAATAAACATAGGACTAAGTCTAGAGGTAATAACTTTGGTAATGACTTTATAAATGACATTACAACAAGCTATAGGCCTAAAATCATTAAGACTCTCAGCATTAAGGCTTTTAGGAATAATAGTAAGAGTAGTACTGTTAATGGATTTCAGAATTTTACCATTGGAAAAGGCCTCCTTCACAGCTTTGGTGAGATCAATACTGATGATGTCCCAAGTAGATTTATAGAAAAAGCTATTGTACCCATCAGGGCCAGCTGCCTTATCAGAGCCAATAGAGAAAATTGCTTGCTTCACCTCCTCCTCCATAACCTCCCTGATAAGAGACTCACACTCCTCAGCAGGGATACTATTACCAGTCTTGAAGATATTATAGTCAATGTGTCTTCTATTGCTGTCAATATCATTGAAAAGCTTCTTGTAAAAGTTTGTCATCTCCTTATGAATGTCTTCAGGGGAGTTAACACTGGTACCATCATCAAGCTTTAAAACAAGAATGTTATTTCTACTATTCCTTTTCTTTATAGAATTATGGAAGTATTTAGTATTGGCATCCCCTAGCTTAAGCCAACTGATTCTAGACTTTTGCTTAAGAAAACTTTCCTCACATCTGAGCAAATATCTTAAGTGAATAGCCATAGCTTTCTCCTCACTAATCAGATACTCTTCCATAGGATCCAGTTGTAAATCTCTTTGAATCTTGTCAAGCCTCTCCCTCTGCTTCAAAACTCTTTGAGAAATCTCAGAGAAGTACCTCCTATTAAGACCCCTCAGCCTATAACTGATGTTCCTCAATTTAGTGACTATTGTGAACATAGTAAACCCATTGATCTCCTTATCCCATTCATCCATCACAATCTCCCTAAACTCAGGGTTCGAAGTCCAGTAGTCAAAAAATTTGAAGTTCCTTTTAATATTCAGGGTGCTCCTCTCCTTCAATTTCAATAGAATTGGACTGTGATCAGAAATTCCACATGGCAAAGCTTCATAATAAGAATTTTGCAAATCATCATTAAGACCATTAGAGATAACCCTGTCTAGTCTCCTCCACACTCTTTTATCATCAATCTGATTGTTATTCCAAGTGTAATAGCAACCAGTACCCCTCATCTCAGTAAGCCCTGAAGCAGACATACAATTGACCAACTCAAGAGCATGATCATTATCTAATTCATTACCACCAAGTCTGTCTCTATCTCCCATGACAGCATTAAAATCCCCTTGAATAATCCAATTGCCACTAACACCTCTAGAAAACTCAGTAATGTCCCTCCACATCTTCTTCCTATCATTAATGCAGCTAGCCCCATACAATAAGGACCATTTAAAACACAGCCCCCAAAACTAATATCACAGTGAATCAGCTGCTCAGTACAGCAAATAGGAGTAACTTTCACTTTCCTATTGTCATAAACAATCCACATTCTACCATTCTCACTAAAGTCATAATTATCAATAATATTCCAGTCTTTCAGCCTTAAGTTTTTCCACACTTTATCCTTGTTAATCATCCTAAACCTAGTCTCCAAAATACCAGCAATAACCACATTATATTTTACAAGCAGGTGGTTCATCTCTGCTTGTTTCAGGGGCTCATTAAGACCCCTGATATTCCAGCGTAGCATATTCATTTACCTCTATCAAGAGGCTTGATTATCCTCTTGTTAGGCAATTTATCATTCACATTCATGTTAACTTGCACAGGGTTACCTCTATTAGCCTGAGTATTCCCACCACTCTTATCTCTGCTTATAATTCTATTCTTCTTTTTGTTAGTGACAAGCTGAAATTCTTCTTCAATAGCCATAGGAGTTTCCTCTATAGCCACAGGAGATACCACAGGCACAGGCACTACAGGAGTTTTCACCATCCTATCTTCAGCTGTATCATTTTCCTTTCCACACTTATTGCTTGACTCTGTCACCACCTCCTGAGTGATGTTCACAGCAGCTTCTTCTTTGTCTTTCTTCGCAATCCAGATTTGCTTAACTTCACAATTCCTGTGTCCCAGTTTGTTACAGACTTCACAAACAATTGGTTTCCATTCATACTCCACCATCTGAGTGTGTTGCATTCCTTCACCATCTTCAATAACCACAATATCAGGAAAAACACCATTTAGTTTCATTTCAATAAGGACTCTAGCATACGCCAATCTAGATCTGTCTCTAGTACATTTATCTGCAAATAGAGGTCTTCCCAGAATACTAGCAATAGAACTTAAGGAATTAGGGTTCCAAAACTCCCATAGAAGCATAGAAAATTTTACCCAAACAGGAACAGATGCAGTTTCGACCACATCAAAGGACATATTCTTAGTCCATTCTTGCAAGATTAATGGATGCTTATCAAATGTGATAGGCCCATCTGCCATAGCCTTCATTTTCCCTTCTTCAGATTCGAACACAAATGCAAAGAGATTAGGTTTGACTTGATGAAATTCAATCATTCCAATCTTCTCCCACCTGTTCTTGATGAAATTCTGGAGTTTATAAAACCTGGTATTAATCCATAAACACTTCCAATCACTGCAAATCTCCATCGTTCCTCTTCAATCAGAGTATCCATGTTATCAACTTTAGCAATTCGTATTCCATTGCTCACCAATGGCGGCACATACTTCAGAGCATAAAAAACATATTTAAAATTTTATTTACATAAAACGTATATTTGAATTTTTTTTATTTATAAAGAGATATTTGGACCAAAAGTCATGCATCAAAATAATATTTGAACCATCTAAGGTTTAAGCCAGTTCCATATAAATGAGAATTGACAATTTTTCTAACTGTATTAGAAGGAAAAATTTATTTAAACTGTTTTCAAAAACATTAAGTGTATTTAAGCAGCTCTCTAGAGATCATATTTTTCATCAAAAATAATTAGCAAGGATAATTTTAGTGAAAAATCAAAGTTGACCAAGATATTTTATGTTTTATAGTGTCATTTATATTCTAATTTTCATTATAATGTTCTAACTAGCAATAGAAATTTGATAATTTATTTTCCATTACAAAAAATAAGTGGTATTTTTAGTAACATCAAAATTCATCTCAAAGTAGTAAATTACCTTATATTTTGTAGTTTTATTTATATTCTAATTTTCCTTATGGAATTCTTACTAACAATAAACAATCATTAAATATTTTTACGAAAAGCTTATTATTATTTTTTTTGGATAAATAAAAAGCTTATTAGTTGGTAACTGTTAAAGTTACTAATCACTTAATGTTATCCAAAAACAAGTTTTCAAACAAATATCAATTAAAAAAATTGTTAATTTTAGTTAAAGATTCAATTAAGTTATAATTAACAATGCTAACCATTCTCTTTTATATTAAAAAATGGTTGTAGGTAAGAGGTGGATTTGTCCTTTAATAATTTGCCATTTGGAGACTTCTAAGTGTCAAACAACAGCTGGATCAATTATCCATGTAATTTTTACTTCATATACTTTAATAATTCAATAATTCTTACAAGCAAAGATCATAATTTAAACATATGTAATTAAACGTAAGCAAATGTGTTTTTTCTTTTAAGCCACTTTAGTTTGTCTTTGTCATCTAATCCTCAGTTTCTTTGTTTCATGTCAAAACCTAGTTTGAGTGACTTCCACTAACTGGGAAAAAAGCAAGGTTTAAGGATGTTTTTGCGGTTAAGCAATTAGATTAATTCAAAACTAGAGCTTTCTATCAATAAATTCGATGATGACAATACCAGAAAAGTCATGAAATTGCTCATAATAAGTATCTTTTAAAATAGTTTTAACTTATAATTTGGTCAAATAACTCTAAAAGGCCTAACGTTTAGCGAAATTTATTATTACGTCCCGACTTTTAAAATATTTTTGTTATAGTCTAATGGTATTGTATCGTTTCGAAAATATCCAATATCAAAAAGACGTATGCTGCAGCTGATGTGTGACGTGGCCTACCACCTAGTTAGTGGATTATAATAAAATTAATTAATATAATAAATTATATTAATTGACGAGTCATTTTACAAGTCATGTCTGTAGCACGTAATGCGAAACTAGTAACAATAAATGATTGAAATAAATATTAATTTTAAATTTAAAGTTAATGATATAATTCATTTTAATGATAAATATTTTGCTATTTAAATTAAGTTTACTATTATTTTAAGCCTTAATCATTGAAAAAAAATCTTATAGTTTTTACTTTCTTTGTTTATGGCCAAACTTTTGAATCGTCAATTTTAACTTAATTTCCAATTTTCAGTTTCAATTATAACCATTGATTTTAAATTGAATTGAAAAAAAAAAAGAATATTCAAATGTGCGCTTTATGTTTAGAATTATTGATGGTAAAAAGATAAATTAGAATAATATAAAAAAATATGAAGAATATATCTAAACTTTTTTTCATTCTAATTTAAACAGATGGCATCCAATTAAATTAAAAATTAAAAATTGATTAAAATATAAAGAAAGGGTAAAAGGCGGGATATTTTAGTTAATTAACTTTATTTTAATAATAATTTAAAATAATATACATAAACGAATATGAGATACAAAGACAGAACTCCACAGTTACTATATTTTTGATGTACTTTGCTTAATTTAACCATTGGATGAATATAATGACCATCCATCCAGCAACTACAAATGAACAGGTAAGAGTTACTTCGTAAAAAAAAAAGAGGAAATTACACCCTATATCTCATTTTCTCTAAAACTATACATTAATGACTCATAAAAAAATTATGTGCAAAAATCTCTCAATTGATTTTAAAATTTTTCATTTATACCTCAAAATATTTCCAATCCCATTTTACCCTCACTCTCTGCTAACACAGAAGATCAGTGTGTATTATATACCTAATTACTGTATTTTCATTGTTTCGTCTTCTTCTTCTCTGTATTATAATTGAATTTTAAATTGAAAATGTTGAAAAAAGTATCAGGGTTAATTGACGAAAGGGATTTTCTGGGTTTATGTTCTTCGCCATCAGCTTGTACGCCTATATCAAAAGCAAAGTTGAGTAAATCATTCATAAAACAAGAATCTTTGTCTAGAGACTCCATTAACAATGAAGCGAAGGTTTATGTTTGTGTTTTAGAGAGAGAAAATAGAAATGGGTAATTCTTATTGTTATTTGAAAAGAGAGAAGAGAGGGATTTTTGGACTGAGTGATGATAATCTTACTGCTGCAGCTTTAAGAGTCATTGGTGTTGAATGCGTCCATGATTGATGGGGTGTTACTAGAAACTATTTCCATGGAGAATATTATAATAGTCAAACTTAGCTTCTATAGCCCTTATTTATTATTACTAGTTTCGCATTACGTGCTATGCACGTGGCTCGTAACGTAACTCGTCAATGAACATATTAGTAAATTTAGCATTATTGTATCAATTTTTTATTTATAATTAATATTAAATTAGTAAAGAATTTTTGTAAAAGTAAATCTAATATATTCGGTTATAAATTTATTTTCCATACTGAATTTATTCTTGTTTCGGTTTAGCCATAATTAAATAATTAATTTAATTAACTTAATTTTATTAATTTCTATTTTTAAAAATAATAAGATAGAAATTTAAATAATAATATACTGATCAAATACAATATTTTAATTTTGTAGTTCAATCAAACTAAAAGATAGGTATTCCTACTAATTTGGAGACAATTTAGTTATTTTTTACATACTAAAAACTAAATTGGAGATAATTTAGCTACCTATTCTAATTAGGACTTTAATTACAATAGTGATTAATTAAATAACTAATTAGTTAATGACTATAAAACCTTTATTTAATAGTAAACTGAAAAGGATTATTCAGTAAATTTGCCTGTTCCCCCCCCCATCCGTGCTTTTATATATAGTATAGATAATTGTGGTTTGAGTGTGCGATTAATTTTCCAGTGAGGAATGTATCAAATTCGAGCAACAGTACCTTCTTTAATGGCTTTAATATGTTGATACTTAAGATCAAACTAATTCATTAGTAACAAGTGAATGATAATCTTCTTACCAAATCACAGTGTTTGTATTATTTGAGTGTATTTGAGTCTGGATTTTCCTTCTTTGGTACCTCTGCTGTTTCTTCAAACACACTTGTTAATCTCCTCCTAAAAGTACTCTTACCAATCACCGTTGCTCGTGACTACCCTTGTTTTAGATGATATGATACATGGTGCAGTCATTGTTGTACATTTGCAAACATTGGGGAAAAGTGTCATTTCCAACATTCTAATCAAATGTCTATAATATTAAAAATTAACTTATAAAGTCAATATAAACTATATATAATTTGAAACTATTAATTATTTATTATTAACCTTATATAAACTCCAAATCAACTCTTAATTATTTTACATTTATAACTAATTAATTGAAAAAATTATGTAATTATTATATTTTATCATACGCTAAGTAAATATATAATAAACTGAGTTTAAAACTGACTTTAATTTATATTATGTGTTTAAGTAATTGTAAATCAATTTATTGTTGAATTTTAAATTTTAAATTTTAAATATATATTTATTAGTTTATCATTTAAGTAACCATGAATCAACCTATTATCAACTTTAAATTTTAAATATAAATGTCTTCATTATTTCTCGCATTCATCTTGAAGTGTTGATTGTCAATATATGCATAAAATAAAGTAATTAGGTGGTATATTTTATCTATATGTATTTTAGAACTCCTTTCAATTTTACCTTTGTCATTCATTATTTTCTCTAAATTGTAAATTCTATTGGTGAATGTTCATAAATTTACATATATCTTAGAAAATCTATAAGAGCTTTGTAATTTTACAAATAAATTGAATGTCAATCGAATTTCAATTAAAAATCAACTGGATATCAACTGAATGTCAACCGAAAATCAATTAAATGTCAACTGCAAATCAACCGAAAATTAACCAAAACATCAACTGCAAATCAACCGAAGGTGAACTAAAGGTCAACTAATTTTTCACTAACACTAGTGAGGACTCGAATCCGTTTCAACATGGATTATGCAGTTTTAATATTTTGAAAGAAAATTAATAGTGCACATTTGGCAAGAGAGATTCAAAGACACTTTATTGTTAGTTCAATTAATAATTAATTATGTGTTTTGATATTTTTTAGCATTTTTTATGTGAATTGTTAGAAAATCTTAGTTTATTTTGATATTTTGTTGATATTAATTTGATATTTAGTTCATCTTAAAATTTGTTACCCAAGATCAACTGAATGTCAACTGAAGATCAATTAAGTGTCAATTTTAACACTGGTATAGAAATAAGGACACGATTCAGTTTCAATTTGAATTGTGTCATTTTAATATTTTGAGGGGAAATAATAGTGCAGATTTAAACATTTTAAGATCAATTAAAAATCAACCTAAAAGCAATCAAATGTTAACCGAAAATCAACCAAATATCAACCAAATATTAACTAAATATCGACCAAATATCAGTCAATTAAATTTTCATTTTTCTTTCGTAAGAGCATCTCCACTCTAGTGCTAAAATACCTCACAATGCTATAATTTAGCATTTAGTATAAAAAGCACATCTCCATTGCACTTCTATTTCATGTGCTAAATTTAGCATATGCTAAACTTTGTGCCAAATTTGTTAGAAAGTTTAGCATATGCTAAATTTTATTATATCTAAATTATTTACAGATTTGCCATCAATAATGATAATCACTTATAAAACTATAAATTTAGCATTTAATTTAGCATTTTGCAATGGAGCAAATTTTAATAATATGTGCTATATGTAGCATTTTATCTTATTTTATGCTAAAAATAGCATAAAAAATACAACATGCAATGGAGATGCTCTAACATAGTGCAAAATGGTTGTCATCGTTTTTCAATTTTAATGGACTCCTTTTATTAAGGAATTACAAAAAAGAAGAAAATGGATTCCGTATTTTTATAATTTCTAAAATTTGTATTTGATCTACTTATAGTGAATTCAAAAAATAAACTATAAGATCGACAAGTGTCAAATGTCAATTGAAAATCAATAAAATATCAATTAAAATCAACAAAATTTGTTTTTTTTTTATTTTTGTACACGAAACAATTCAAAACTAGATTAAGCTTGGTGCTAGAAATGGAAGCAATCCAGGACCAAAATACTCTTCAGAATATTCAAAATATGAACCAAACCAATGAACAACAATTATAATAAGTAGACAAGGATAAATTAAGTCATCTTTTTCCATCTATTTACAACTTGATCTCTTATATTGTTCTGTTAATTACAGCTTCTTGATTTGGTTCAACCTGCAACAAAATTTGTATGAAATTTCTCCAGTTCATGTAACTTGTTCTTTGTGAATATTGCGTTGCAAAGCATTTCTTCCATATAGCATTATAAAATGTACAAAGGAAAAATGCACAGCCCCTTCATCATCCATTCTAGAAGAAGCAACCACAAAACAAAACTATGTCACATGTTTCTGAATTCTGTTCACATTATAAATACCATTTGCATACCTTTATTTTAGTAATAAAACACCAGAAAAAGAAAAATATCACTATAAACAAGAAGAATGTCAAATATACTTCTCACTGCTACTACTCACACCTCCAAAAGACATCAGCCAGATTTGAAACAGAACAAAACCACAGATAACTAAAGCAAAAGGCAATTAAATTCATGAAATTAATTGCAGCAACATAGTGAAAATGATTTATCAACTAAATGATAAAGGGGTAATAAATTTAATAAAAAAAATTACAAATCAAGATACAAAATTTTGTTTCAATTTACAGGTAATGGAAACAATAAAGAAAATATTTGGTGTATAAAAATCATAATTAAACGAAATGTAATTTTTTGAAATTTCAAAGAAATGAAAAAAATTAATCAAACCCAGATAATTCTTGCCTTGAAAAATTTAATATATAAACTTAGAATTACAGATCGGGCAACAAGCCAACAACCCAGAACACACTTGCACAAGTGTGCGTTCGCACACCGAGTGCAGCCCCCCGAAAAATCAATTTCTGGGGTTTTCCTTCCAACCCGACATGTTAAAAACATAACCACCTCCAAAACCCATATCTCGGTTTATGCTAAAACGTTATAAACAATCCAAAAACGTCAAATTCAATCCTAAAACACAATCTCACTAAAACAGCCATATATATTCGAATTTATCACCAATTCTCGAGATGTTTACCTTAAAAAAGCGTAGGATTGATAGAGCTCTCGATGCTGAAGAAATCGCCGCTAAAACCGCTTGAATCGGACGTCGAACGGCGAAACGGCGGCGAAACGACGGTATCGTCGATATTTCTCAATCTCTCTCTCGATTCTTCTTCTGTGTCTCCTGATTCAATCTTCTTCCTTTATATATTTTGGCTAAGTGCCATTTTAATCCTTGTTCTTTTTGTTTATTATCATTTATCCATTAAACTTTTTTTTCGTATAATTTAGTCCATAACTAAGTCGTTAACTTCTTTTATTACGACTTATACGTATTATTTATCCGATAAATAATACGAAACTCGATATTAATACTTTACCATCAAAATCTGAAATTTTTATTTTCGACACAAAGTGGCTAAATTACCAATTTGGTCCATGTACTTTATTTTGGACTTTTTTGACACTTTTTCTTTTAATTCCAATTCTAACTTTAGAATTAAAATATAATCGTAATTTCCGCATAATTTATTTTGCCGAAACCGACCTACTTGAATTTTATTTACTGTACTTGTATCAAAAATCTTTCCGATTTCGCCACTCTAGCGAATCCAAACTGGACACGTTTTCCAATTAGCTAATTAATTATTTTGGGGTATTACATTCTTCCCCCCTTATAAAAATTCGTCCTCGAATTTTCATAAAACTTGTTGGAACCTTAAAATTGTTCTTATATTTTACTTGACGTCCATTGGTATGTTTCAATTGCAGCTTTTTCTCTTACTTAACTCGTAGCTTTCCATGTACAGCTATAACTTCATACTTGTCGCTAATCGATTGTCTATCCAACTCATAATAGCTGCTTGCTGTTATGTCGTTGAGAATTCCCTTACTGGTACCTTCGTCTCATCTATTATCTTTCCCGGAATAGAATAGTCTTTGGACGTACTCTTGATGCCGTAGTCATTGCTACCTGGTTGTCACTAATCATTGTCTAATGTTTTCTCGTTCCATCATTTCATTCTTAGTAGCCATGGGGTTGCTACTCGTCTCCTTTATACGTGAATAATCACGACGTGTCGACTCCATTCTTAATGACGTAATTACTTTATTCATACTTCTATGAGTATTTTCCTTTGTAATCACAATCTACGGCTTTTAATCTTTGCTATCTTCTGTGTTGTCATTTTTCTTCCTTAATTGGTTATCGTCGTTTCTTATTTCTCTCTACCGTTATCTGACACTTCGCTCCTCATTAACTAATCTCTTTCAACTTGCACCATGTCTAACACATCCACTGTTCCTTAACATAGCTAACTTGATACATCCTTCACTATCTTCCATCTCTCCTTCTGTTGCTTCCTTAAGCTATCGTGAACTTCACATCGTTCTGTTGGTCGTGATCCTTTATCCTTTATCATTGTCTTTAACGTATCATTTCACGTTACTTTCGATCATATGGTTTGTACAGTTGCCCTTGTTTACTAGTACTACTCGTATTCTTATCCTCTTCACTTCCCTCTAGTTGCTCCTTTGAGGTTCGCCTCGAATCTCTTATTGATTTTTCAGTCAACGATGTTCTTCCTTTATGTCATTTTAATCTTCGACTGATTTAATAAATTTTTGATATCTGATGTGTCTTTAATATTTAACTTTTTTAAGAATCCTTCTTTCTGACTAACCTTTACCTAACTTCATCTTTCACTTTCATCCTTAACGGATTCAGTAGATCCTTAATAACTTATTTACTTGCTTAATCGTCATTCCTTCTTACTGTTTAATCAACTTCCTCTTTTATCTTACACTGCAGTTTCTTACTCTCAATTAAATTCACGACTTTATTTGCACTCATTAAGATACTATCTTAGTACTGATTGTAACTGTTTCTTAGCTTATCTTTATTCAGTCCCGCATCTCCTCCTTGAAGTGTTTTCCGATTATTCTTAACATTTTAGATTGTACTTGACTTTGTAACTCCCATAATTAGGGATTAGTTTTAATTTTTATCGTCCTATACGCCTTATGTCTCCTTTAGCATTTAAAACATGATTCTAATTGTCCTTTAAACAATTTGATTTCTCTGTACTAGTATCGACCTTTGTCCTTTACTTATTGTATCCATTACGTCCTTCCTCTGTTTATAGCAATTTTATTGCTGCTGTTCTATTCTGACAATCTTTCTGATATATATCTAGAACTTTCCATTTCTCTATTCACCTTACTAAATTTCGAGGGTAAACGTGTTTCCCATTACACTTCCTTTCGTATTATTCACCATTCTTACGTTTACTGATACATATGCCTATACGTGTGCCGTTTTCCTTATACTAGAATTTTATAACTTACCTCTTCTCCTTTTCTGTTAACGCAACTTATAACTCTTAATGCTAATATTAGTAATTTCGTTTAATACCAGTCAAATGACATCATTTATCTCTTGATCTATTTAACTTCAAATCTTTGCATTTTACAAGATTATCTTCTTCATCGTTCGTATCCCTCCTCTTTCTACTTATGTATCTTCAAACACTAATATTGATAGGGTTATATATCCTTTAAATATCACTTGATATTCATCATTCATATTATCGTTCTTCATACTTTTAATCTCTCTCCTCCAATATGTCCCTCGATTGTTACGTTACTTATCTCGACATAAGAATAATCATTATACTCTTCATCTTTGCGTATTCGCTACGTTTCTTTCATCTAACATGACTCTCTGTCATTTCATTTTTTTATTCTATCATGAGGATAAATACTATACCCTTAAATATTGCCAGCGCATCACATCTTAACTGCGTATGTTCTCCTGCGATATCTCCTTATTCACATTCTCCTTTAGCTTCATTAGCTTTGTTGCAAGTAATTGTTAACATGGCTTTATTCTATTATTGGGGTTTATATTATATGTCTTATTCTTATTTATTTTTTAAGAATCTTTTATCGAACCCTGGTTCTCGTATTTGAGAAACGTATACTATCTTTAGCGTTTTCCATTATCGTTGCCCACGTAAAACGTCGAGATAAAACTTCATTCTTTAAATTATCGGGGTCCTTAATCGTTTTTAGGGTCTAATATTCGAAATTACTTTAATCCCGCTCAATTAGGGTAAAAAGCTCAATTTGGTCCCTGTGGACCCACTGTGCGGGCGCAGAACACTGTCCGTCTGCACAGTGTAGTGCGCGTTCGCACACTTCAGTGTGCGTTCGCACACTTCGGTGTGCGATCGCACATCGAGTGCAGCCCCCCAGAAAATCAATTTCCGGGGCTTTTCGTCCAACCCGACATGTTAAACACATAACCACCTCCAAAACCCATATCTCGGTTTATGCTAAAACGTTATAAACAATCCAAAAACTTCAAATTCAATCCTAAAACACAATCTCACTAAAACAGCCATATATATTTGAATTTATCACCAATTCTCGAGATGTTTACCTTGAAACAAAGCTTAGGATTGATAAAGCTCTCGATTCTGAAGAAATCGCCGCGAAAACCACTTGAATCGGACGTCGAACGGCGAAACGACGGTATCGTCGATATTTCTCAATCTCTCTCTCTCGATTCTTCTTCTGTGTCTCCTGATTCAATCTTCTTCCTTTATATATTTTGGCTAAAGTGCCATTTTGATCCTTGTTCTTTTTGTTTATTATTATTTATCCTTTAAGCTTTTCTTTCGTACAATTTAGTCCATAACTAAATCGTTAACTTCTTTTATTACGACTTATACATATTATTTATCTCCGATAAATAATACGAAACTCGATATTAATACTTTACCATCAAAATCTGAAATTTCCATTTTCGACACAAAGTGGCTAAATTACCACTTTGGTCCCTGTACTTTATTTTGGACTTTTCTTGACACTTTTCCTTTTAATTCCAATTCTAACTTTAGAATTAAAATATAATCGTAATTTTCGCATAATTAATTTCCCGAAACCGACCTACTTGAAGTTTATTTACTGTACTTTTATCAGAAATCTTTCCGATTTCGCCACTCTGGCGAATCCAAACTGGACATGGTTTCCAATTAGCTAATTAATTATTTTGGGGTATTAGAATATCTCCCAAACCGCCAGAAACCATAAGATCTCATATAACTTCTAGTATTGACCTCTATGAATAATGCTCTGCCATTGAATCATAAAATCCTCGAAATTACCCGGGAAAATCCAAACTAAGCCAAGTTTCTGGAGTATACCACACCACACACTCCTAGCAAAGTCACAGTAAATAATAATGTGGCTCTGCGTTTCCACGACACCACAAATAGAACAAAATGAATTTTCCACTGGGATAATAGACCGTCTTGCTTGAAACTTGAGTGATGGAACTCTATTATGCAAAGCAAGCCAAAAGAAGAACTTAATACGTGGAGCAGCTAGTGATTTCCAAACAACCTTAAATGATGAATTTATTTTCTCTCGTTGCACCATTACACTCCCCACATTTCTCCTTGTAATCATTAAATCAAAATTATGAACAGCTTCCATGGAAATATTACCGATGACAACATCAAGGACAGCAAATCCGGCCTGAGTTGCATCTAAAACCACGTTTGACAGCTCCCACAGCTTCAATGGCAACATTACCGATGACAGCATCAAGAACATCAGCTCCGGCCTGAGTTGCATCTAAAACCACGTTGACAACTCCCAAAGATTCCATGGAAACATTACCAATTACACCATCAAAGACAATAGCTCCAGCCTGAGTTGCATCTGAAACCACGTTGACAGCTCCCACAGCAAGTAAAGAAGCAGCAACTCCGGACTGAGTTTCATCTAAACCCACACTGACAGCTCTCTTCGCAACAGTTAAGAAAGGATCAACTTTCTCCACAATAGTTGAGGAAGCAGCAGCTCGGCCATTCTGACCAGTTTCATGAACCTAGCGAGTCCGACTTTCAAACCTCTTGACCTGAACTTTACCCGCAATAGCTTTGCAAAATGAAGTTGATGTAAAAAATCCAGAAGCCGAATTCCAATAAACCTCATCATTCTGAACCAAAGTCATATCAAGTTTATTGAATAAAGATTGGAGCTATTGCAGCAACAAAGTCTTTGAATCCCGTAGACGACGTCTCCATCTCCCACCATAAACCCAAATATCATTAATAGTTGCATGTTTCTGATTTGAGAGAATGTATAAACAAGGGCATAAAAGCTTAGCCGGCCCATTAGCAATCCAATTATCATTCCAAAGCAAAATAGAATTTCCCACACCCACGTCATAACTAATATTCGCAAAGAAAATTCTCCGAACAATTTCATTCAAACAACAGAACTTTTGAATACCCTTCCAAATAAATGAGAATTTTGTTAAATTCTCATTATGTAAGCAGCCCCAACCATCAATAGATAAGCAAGTAGAAATAACATTTAACCAAACCGAACAATCTCTATTAGTCCTTAAGTTTCACACCCATTTGGGTAGAAGACTTTGATTCCTCCTATAAAGATTAGTGATGCCCAACCCTCCCTTCTTAAAATCTTGACAAACTTTCTCCCACGAGACCTTGCTAAGAACCCGGTTAGAGATATCTCCTTTCCACAGAAAATGAATCATGTAAGATTCCAGTTTCTTGGAGACCGCGATAGGCATATGCTATGAATAGCCATGAAGTAAACTAGAACGCTAAAAAGGACATATTTAATAAGAATTAATCAACCCGTCGGAGATAGTATATTCCCTTTCCACAAAGCTAAACGAGACTTGAACTGATCCACCACATGATCCCAAGTCCTCAGAGTTAGTTTTTTATCAGATAAAGGAAGTCTCAAATATTTAATTGGGAAAAAATCAATCTTGCTTTCAACTATTTCCGCAGCTAACGAAAGATCAATCTCTGAAATATTAATTCCTATAATGGAGCTCTAATGGAAATTAATAGTCAACCCAGAAATCAATTCATAACAACAAATAATCCTAGTAAGATTCTGAAGTTGATCAATGTCATAAGAAATATATAGCAAAGTATTATCTGCAAACTGAAGCAGCAAGATAGGAGAATGATCATAAAAAAGTGGTACTCCTGTGTGAGACCGAAAGAAGTCGATTGCCAAGAATGTGCTTTAGACCTTGTACTGCAATAACAAAAAAATAAGGCGAGATTGGGTCTCCCTGTCTAACACCTCTCCTTAGAGAGATTAGATCCACAAGACTGCCACTGACCAAAACCACAGTGGTTTCCATTGAAAAGCAAGCCAACATCCAATATAACTATTTTTTTGAAAATTTCATACACCTCAAAATAAATCCAGTCAATATTGTCAAAAACTTTGTGGAAATTAAGCTTTAGAACTAGCAGTCTATCCTTTCTTCCGGTTGCCAAGTGAACAAGTTCATTACCAATCATAGAACACTCCAAAATACTCCTACCTTTTAGAAAGGCATGTTGGCTATCCGAGACAAATTTAGTTGGTAAATGCGCTAATCTCAAGGACAAAGTCTTTGAGAGTAACTTGAAGAGGCCATTTACTAAATTAATTAGTCTATAGTCCTTAATATCAGCAGACCCCACAACTTTAGGAACCAAGACCATGAAAGACGTGTTTATTCCGTTAGGTAAAAAATTTGAACTATGAAAGTCCTCAAAAAACCCCAAATAACATCTTTTATAAAATACCACACTCGTCTGTAAAAGTAAAAATTAAACCCATCTAGCCCTAGAGCCTTTCTCTCACCACAGGAAGCAAGCGCTTTAAAAATTTCCTCTTCACTAAACGGCCATATCAACACGATTGCCTGTTCCTCAGAACTTTTCTCAAAAAACAGCCTTGAGAGATCAAAATTCACATCAAGTTGTTGAATGTATAAGGATTTAAAAAATATCTTATATAACCTCGAATTTCACTAGGATTGGTATGAATAGTTTCCACAACTTGGATAGAGGAGATATTTGATGTCAGGGAATGAGTTGCAATGAAAGGTCTCGTACATCGAGGACTAAAGTGCCAAACCACCAAGAAACCTTACAGACCTAAACAGTTAAATTAGGGTGAACCTCATGGCATTTTAGTAATTTACCTTTATAGAAAATGCATTTTAAAAGGATAAAGAATTACCGCAAGCAAAACTTGTTTAAACTACTTGAGCTCTTTGAGTTTTCTTCTAGCTGATCATGTCTTTGATCAGAGTGAAAAACCCTTAAAAATTGTGCTAATAGCTCATGATAAGACTTTGATTTTTATGGTTGAGCTTGCATAATTGCAAATTTTAAATGTTGCATTATTACTTGTGAAGCATCAGTGCTCTCCTGGTAACATGGAAAATCTAAAGGAGTAATCTTATTTTAATATCAAACTTTTGTTGATTTTGTCAGTTATAGCCAAATCTTTTAAAATCTTCAGAATTAGCCCATTTTGAAATATACAAAACCTTTTCAAGTCATTTAGGCTAATCCTGTATGTAATAACTTAGGGTTAAATTCAAAAAATGGCTAGAAAAGGTAATGAATATCATAAAATGGGCTAATCCTAACGATTTTGAAATGTTTGGCTATAATTGGTAAAACCTGTAAAGGTTTGGTATTAAATGAGAAGAACTTAATATAGGAAGAACTTGAAATACCTAGGCTGCAATTACTATTTCCCAGCAAATGAATGATATATCTGCTCTAGTACATCCCCCATCAATGAATTGATAGATGTGGGAATTTTTACAAGGATTACTTTGTTTGTTTTATATTAAGAGCTTAGTCGGATAGAAGGTTTGGCCTCTAGTCTGGTTATGTGTCTCAGATTCGATCCTCTCTGGTGGCTTGAGAGTGACTTATTTATAGGCGAGCGTGACCGCGCGTTTGTTATTCCTTTTAGAATATGTGGGATTTATAACCTCGTTCCATCATTAATCCCTCCCCTATTCCCGTTTCATATAGATATTTACGTCTATTTTGGTGAAACGGGTTTTCGTGGGTCGGGTCGTTGGTTCGGCTTTCTCTTCCCCTCTCTTTTTTTGTTCCTTTTGACAGCTTGCCATACAATTAATACGTCTTGCACCCTTTCGTGTCCTTCCGCCATTTTGTTCCCCTTTCAATTTCAAAATTTTCCTAAATTGTTCATTTCACTCTTTTTATTCTGATTGTCTTTCTGCTTACATATCGTTCTTATTTTTCCCTAACCATTTGTTGAGGCTTCTTTCTTTTTTGATGATGGATGAGGGTTACTAGAAAGTCGTTGCTTCTTTAAAGAAGTGGCCTTGTACGTTGACTCGGGAATCCTTGGTGATGTTGCACGAAACCTATAGCATCCCTTCCAATTTTATTCTTTATTTTCTGGGTGACGGTCAGTTTGCAAATTCTCGCCCCCATGGTCAATCGTTCATTTTTAGGAGCAATTGTTGACAGGTCTTAGCTTCCCGTTGGATTCTTTGTTGCTTCGCTTTCTTTAGACCTGGGGTATTGCTTTGTCTCAACTACATCTGAACGCCATTCGTCACTTTATATGTCTGAAGTCGCTTTATCATCTCCATGGTGAACAACTGACCCTTGCTCGCATTCATTATTGGATAAACTCTCCTTTCCGCCGTAAGGATTGGCCGTTCTTTATCTTGGGTTTTCGATGTGGGTTGAAGATGTTTAGCAATATTCCGGATTCTTTGAAAAAAGTGGAAGGATAAGTTTTTCCTTATCTCCCATCCTACTCGCTCTTTTGGGCTTATCCTCTGGCGTTTTCATAACAACCCTCGAGATCCGTTGGTGATATCGACGAACAAACAGGCATTGATGGAGTGCATCAGTGTTACTTATGCTGAGGGGTCCCGGTCGTATGCCGACTTCATTAGCGAATATTTATAGAGGCGAGCGGCTCCTATGGCAGATGTTCCCCCGAATTTTGTTTCTTTTGCTGGTATGTTTTTGCTTTGCTTGTTTTTTTTTTTTTGCGGTTGTGTTATTTACTTTTGTCTTGTTGGTTTTGGTAGGTCGTTCTGCTGCTTCTTCTGCTGCTTCTTATGCTCCTCTTCCTGTTGAGTCTTCTGCTGTTTCTCAGAAACGTGTTCGGGATAATGTCTTGGAGCTTCCTTCTAAAAAGAAGCCTTCGCTTGGGCCGTCTCCTCCCCTTATTCCAACTCCTTGTTCTACCCCTTCGAAGGTGAGTGATGTTACTCCTCACGTTTCTTCTCGGGGATTGCGTGCCATTGTGTCTTCTCCGATTTCCCAAACTGGTGTAATGTAGGTTCCTTCGGTACCGGCGTGTGGTCCTCCTTCTTCGATTGGTGTTTTTGGGCCTCCTTAGATCCTATAGTTGCTTCGACTAATTCTTCTTCCAAGGAAACTAAGGAAGATGTAGTCCCGATTCCTAGCACCGCCGTTCATCCCGGTTTCCACCTAATCCTCCTGTAACGACTTGGACATTCTTCACCAAGTTCGTGACTTCATTGGGATGATGGACCCTCCTTCTATTTACCATCACTTGGAGGACAACGACCTCTATGATTCGATTTTCCAGGATTTCCTCAACATTGTCAATGGTGTGTCGCTAAGGAGTGCGAGTTAGTGGCCGAGCAGGCGGATCTCAAGTTTGATACCGTTCAGGCGAAGGAAGCTTTGATAGAGCAAGATCTTCAGGGGAAGGACAATATTGCTCTACGGGCTGAGTTGGGTTAGGTGAAGGCTGATTATACTCCCATGGAGGAGAGCTTAGAGGATTCTTATTTCGTTGTTTCTCGGATGTTGAGGCTGTATCGTAAGATCATTCGTGATAATTATCTTGATCTTCATCCTGGTGGGGACACTTATTTCTTGGCCGTTAATACTCGCATGTTGAAGGAGGAGGCCCAACGTATGTTGGTGGAGTATAAGCAAGGCAGGTTGTGCCACCTTCTTTTAGTGCACCCGCATCTGCTCCTTTGATTCCTTCTGTTTTAGTTAGTCATTCGGGCCTTCCTCTGTTGTCTTTGGGCTTTCCATCTTTGTTTGCTTCTTAGCCTTTGGCTTTCCCAAATTCCAGCATGCCTTTTCTTTCTGAGGGTTTTAGCTTTTTAGATACCCCAAATGGGAGATAGCCTTATAATGTTTTTATTTTGTAAATTCTAATGACCATGGTTCTTCTTTTCTTAATTGGATTTTGCACTTCTTTTAACTCTGTGTTTTGTTTCCTTTGTTTTGCTTGCTTGTCATTATTTTTGTGTTTCGTTTATGCTTTTTTGGGGGAATGTTTTCCACTTTTTGGCCATTGTCTTATTCTTTTCTTTTGAGGAATGCTCTTCAGATGTTTTGGTTGTTGCCTTATTATTTTCTTTTGAGGAATGTTCCTAAGTTGTTTTGGTCGTTGCCTTTTTGAGAGATGTCTCTCAAGTGTTGGCCGTTGCCTTTTGAGAACTGTTTCTCAAATGTCATGGTCGTTGCCATTTGGGATTTGTTTCCCATGTGTTCTGTTTGTTAATTTGTTTTTATCGCTTTTGTTAAACATTTCTTTGTGAGCTTTATTCATTCGTGATACAATTTGAAATGTTCTACATTCTAGCATATGGGTACTTTCTCTCCCTCTATTGTTTCAAGGCGGTATCCTCCTCTTCCGGCTGTCTTGGTTACTTTATATGGTCCTTCCCAGTTGCTTTCAAGTTTGCCTACACTAGCATTGCCTTTATCTGTTTTGGTATCTCTTAAGATGAGGTCCACTACCTTGAATTCCCGCACTTGCACTCTCTTTTTGTGGTATCTTGCCGCTTGGCTTCGATACGCTTTCGCTCGTATGTTTTCCAAATGCCTTTATTCTTCCAAGTGGTCTTTCGATAACCGCAATTCTTCTTCATTCGTTTCTTCATTATAGTGTTTTGTTCTCATTGTAGGCATTCTGATTTCCACTGGTATGACTGCGCTGTCTCGTATGTCATCCAAAAGGGTGTTTCGCCCGTCCTTTTCCTTGGCATCGTTCTGTATGCCCAAACTACACAATGTCATTCCTCCGCCCAATTGTCTTTTGATTCGTCTAGTTTTTTCTTCAACCCTTTACAAATTGTTCTGTTTGTAACCTCTGTCATTCTGTTTGTTTGTGGATGCACAACTGATGTGAGCTATAAGTTTATCCCCAGGTTTCCACAAAAGCCTTTGAATGTGGTGATGTCGATCCACTTCTCATTATATGTGACATGCGTCTTGGTATGCCGAATTGGCATACCACTTCTCACCAAAAGAATTCCTCAGCCTTGGTAGAGGCTATTGTGGAAACGGCTTCCACTTCTACCCATTTGGTAGAGTGGTCGACAACTACGAAGATGAATTTCTTCTAATTTTTAGATGTTAGAAATAGTCCCTAGATATCTTATTCCCCATTTTATAAATGGCTAGGGACTGTGTGTCTGGTTGGTTTCTAGGACGGGTATGTGTGATCTGTCTCCATACCTCTGGCACTTGTCGCATTTTCTGACAAACTCTGTTGCATCTGGATCCATGGTTGGCCAGTAGTATCCTTGCAAGGATGCTTTTCTAGCCATGGCGGTTGGTCCTTCGTGGGCTCCACAGATTCTGTCGTGTATTTTACCATGGATGTATTGTCCTTCTCTTTCTGATACACACCTGGACCATGGATGGCTTGTCGATGTTCGGTACATTGTTCCTTTGTAGATTGCATATCTGCTGGCTATTCTTCTAACCTTTTCATCTTCTCTTTTGCCTTCTGTCGTTTCGCCTGTCTCTAGGTATTTCCATACAGGTTCCATCCATGGGTTCATCTCTTGTATGTGGTAGCTTGCTGGGGTGTCAATTGTTGGTGCCCTTATTTCTTCTTTGAGTTTCATATGTTGGAATTTGCCATTCCTTTCTGAGGCTGCTTTTGCTATCAGGTCTACTTCTGCGTTCTCTTCTCTTCCGATCTCCGTTATCTGCCATTGTCCTCCTCTTATTTCAATTTCTTGCAGTAACTCCTTTTCCCTTTTGTGATACTTTATTAGGTTTTTTTTTGTGGCGAACGTTCTATCGATTTTTCCAACCACCTATTGTGAATCGCTGTAGATCTTCAAGTTCTATATTCTTACCTCTGCTCAGTGCCAATCCTGCTATCAGCGCTTCGTACTCTGCTATGTGGTTCATTGCTGTGAAGCTTAAGTAGACTACGTATCTATTCGCACCTTGTGTGAGAGTTTAAGGATGATCCCTGCTCATGCTCCATTCTTATTTTTGGCCAGAGACGGCGCCAAATGATAGATGTGGGAATTTTTATAGGGATGACTCTATTATTTTTCGTATTAAGAGATTAGTTGGATAAAGAGTTTGGCCTCTAGTTCGGTTGTGTGTCTCAGATTCGATCCCCTCTGGTGGCTTTAGAATGCCTTTTTATAGGCGAGCGCGGACGTGCGTTTGTTAATCCATTTAAGCAATGTAGGATTTGTAGCCTCGTTCCATCATGAATGAATGATTTTTCCCACCTATTATACCAAACCTCTCAGGATATCTTTTTACAACGCGACTAGAAGAAACTACAAACACAACCAATTCAACACAAAAAAAGTATGAAACCTAATACTATGACAAAATGCATGACTACCAAATGTTCCATGATTTTCTAAATTACTTGGCCATTTGATATTTAGATAATTTCAAAATGAAAATAACCAAATTCTATTTCTGGACAAGTATCGACAATCTTTATGCAGCATTGGCAATTTTTTTATAGTCTGGGAAAATTCTAATCAGTGTTTTAAAACCCGGATCGGCCAGGCTAACTGGTTGAACTGCTAAACGGCAGGTTAAACAGTCCAAAACCTCCTTTTTAACCGAAAATGTGGTTGGATCATATTGAACTGGATGAAACCGCCAAAAAAACGATGAACCGGTCCAAAATGATGAAACGGGCCGGTTATGCAATAACCCATATGTTAATGAAAATTTACACAAAAAAATAGAATTTTCTTATTTTTACAGTCGATCCTTCACAAATAGTAAAAAACGTAAAAAACCCCTGTTGCTGTGAAAAGTGAAGGTGAATATTGAGGATAGTGGCTACGTATTTAGAGATAGTAAAAGTGATAGAAATTGTAAAAGGAATTAGTTGTGACAGTGGATTTGTTGGTGAACGCATGAATTAAAAAGAAAATAAAAATATTCATAATTTTTTTTTTTTTTTTTTGAAAAAGAAGAGATGAATTTAGGAGCTATAAGTGTGCAATTATGCTAACGGTTTCTAAAACCCTATTCTAAGATACTAGAGCTCGTCATGGTCCGGGTCAACCCATTAACCGGCTCTAAACTGGTCAAACACGGAACCGAACTATAACCGACTCGGGACCTTTGAAAGACCATTTTTGGGCCGGTTTCAAAAATTTTGAACATGAACCGGCAGTTTAAAGATCGAAACCGACGATAAAAATTATTTAATTTTAATGTATTTGTTATATATTATATATTATAGTTTATAGTTTATATTTGGTTTAATTGCATAACAAATCACCAACTTTCGCGTGTTTTTGGTATTTAACATAATCTTATTTTCTTGGCATAAAAAATCACCAACTTTCAAAGTTTGGCGTATTTGTCCACGGGATGTGAAACGGCGCCGAAAACGGCGCCGTTTTGCGCTAAAACATCGTCGTTTTATGCTTAATTTTTCAAAGGAAACAGTTAGGTGGACAAATATGTTAAAAAATGAAAGTTGATGATATTTTATGCCAAGAAAAAAAGATTATGTTAAAAACCAAAAACACGCGAAAGTTTGTTATTTTTGGTGCAATTAAGCCTTTATATTTCATATTTTATTTTTATATTATATTATATTATATTATATATTTATATATATATATTATATTATGTTATTTATTATTATATAATATAATATATATTTATTATAAGTTATACATATAATATTATATTTTAAAAGGTCAAAAAATGACCATTTACAGCTAACGGTCACCTTGTGAACAAATTACAAGTTGAATTGCAAGGAATGTAAACAGTCAAGTGCCCGTTTGCAGTCTTCTGCAAAATGTTAAGAACTAATAATAACATTATATTTCAAGGCCAAATGATAAAAAAAGGGTTAATTACATATAAAATCACCATCTTTATACGATTTTTTAAAAATAACTCGACTTTTAAAACGTGTCAATTCAAGCCATCATCTTTCATTTCTTTTTAAAAATAACATGAGCACATTTTTAGGTAAAATTTCGCTGATTTGGACACCTAATGGATTTTCCATGTGTCCTTCCACGTCAGCAAAAAACGCCACTAAAAATTGCTGATGTTGTTTTAGAAAAAAATGAAAGGCAGTGTCCTGAATTAACACGTTTTAAAAGTCGAGTTATTTTTAAAAATTCGTGTAAAGATGGTGATTTTATATGTAATTAACCCTAAAAAAGGCCAAACCTTTATGAAAGTTTCATAAAAGTTTAAACATTTTAATCTTATCCAATTTGTTATGAAACGCATGATTTTGTTTCAATAATGTCCAACTATGTAATTTTGCTCATGTGTCGCATACGTGGCGCTAATGTGGCATGCCACACATCATCACCATATAAGCAAAATTGTAAAATTGGACATAATTGAAACGAAATCAAGTCAAACTCGAACTCGAGCTATCTGAGTTTAATATCGACTTAAATTCGAATATGAGTTAAAAACGTTCCAAAAACTCGCGAACAAATTAAATTTAAACGGATTGCTTACACTTACAAAATGATAATTTGATATTTTGTTACTGTATAAATCATCTTAGTTGGTTGAAATTTTTTATATTTTATTTGAATCCTTTATATACGTTAAAGATGTAATTTGTAATAATTACTTTTATTGATTTTCAGTCGAGCTTGAATTCGAAATCGAGTAATCTGAATGTTTTTAAAATTCGAGTCTGAGCTAGAAAATTTAAGCCAATTAAGCTCAATGTTGAAAATTAAAATTCATTTAAACTCGAGATTGAGATTGAACTTGTATATATAATCGAGTTCAAAATTGAGCTTGGCATAATTCGAGCCAGCTCGGCGCGAGTCGACTCAACTCATTTATACAACTAAGTTTTGCCCAAAAGTATAAAAAATAAAAAGGTTTTGGAGGTTATTTTAGCTTGAGGGAATTACACCATCTATATCATTTTTGATATTATTCACAAAATTACTCTATCATCTTTTTTTTTACAAGCGTGCCTTTTCTTTAATGTTGCATTTGCAAATATACGCTCTTTATTAAAATGGGCAATCAGCTCTACTAGTTGCCAACTCATCAAAAAAGAAAACTAGCAAAAGCAAAGTTATAGAAATAAAAGCCTCAACTCTGTAAAAACTGGTATCACACTAGCGGTCAAAAGAACTAAAAATTCCAACACCATGCTCTTTTCTTTCTTTAGCAAATCAATTTTTTACTTTTTCTTTTTACTTTACATTAAAAGCCTAAAGATCAGTAAAAAAATTAATGGGTTTGATTTTTATTAGAGTTGAAGATTAATATAGCCATGATGAAACAACAATAGTTATGTCACCAACCAAGACAACAATGGAGATACACAATTGTGACCGGAGCGGGGTTCGGGGCCGCTCGCCCAAGGCTTATGGCCGACTTCTCGATCTGGAAATGGTTTGAAAAATGGAGTCGCCACCTAGTTCAACTAGAAAATGCCTTTTAACCGACTAGATAACCTTACTCGCCTCCGGTAAGATTATCGTGCATCAGACCAAAGACTAGGGTTTGTGGACCTCCCCGAGACTCTTGTGCTTGTCTTATCTGTTATCGGCTTTATTTACTGGACATATTCGTTTTTATCTCATCTCAATAGTATATGCAGTTCACAGGATATAAAAGCTGTAAATAAACAGGGATGAAAGCAGTAAACAGGTTTGACCCACATATGACTCGATCTAGACTGGCATTTGAGGCAAGTAGCAGGTACTCCTAAACATACATCTAATCTTAGAGGTTTCTAGCAAGCAACATAAGTCTGGAAGGTCTGAAGATTTTACATGCACAAAGCCTAAACCAGATGTATAAGTGTGAGTGATTGATTTTATTAGGTGAGTCTTGAAAAACCTATACAACCGTTACAACATTTTCATATTAGTCCTAGTATGTCTAGGTGATGGGCCGGAATTGGGTTAATAGGCCAATTTTAGGTGATTATTTCATTAACCGGTTATTATTTGATTTAGAATACTTTTGGAAAGCAGTAAACATTGCAGGCGTACTCAAGGACAGTTGGATATACATATAAGGTTAAGAATACTTTTCAACTTCGTTGACTTTTGAGTGTCTTGCACTCGGCTCAATTTGACCGTCTGTCCGATCAGATATAGATTTCGGTCAAAGGACGAAAGTTGACCGGCTCGTCGATATAAATCCACTGGTTCAAACCGGAGTTGATTCGGAGTTCGGTTGATCCCAGAAATTGGTCTGGAAGTTGTTGGTCAGATCAAATCTAATTCGATGGGCCCGGTTGACTGGGCATATTACAATAGCAGGCTTCGAGGCCCTAAAAATATCGGTTTAAGCTCATTTACTATTACAAACAGATCCTACAACTAAAACAATATTTATGGAATCAAACTGAGCTTAATTCGGAGTCCAGATGATTCTGGAAACGCGTTTGGAAGTTTGGATCGAAGTCTGGGAGATCTGTGAGCGAATATGGGAAAGGCTGAGGAACGCCAAACACGGTGCCGGTGTGACTGCCGCCGCCGCCAATTAGACCGGCGGCGCCGCCAGGCAGCGGCGGCACTGCGGAGGCAGCAGACATCAGCAATTTCCAGCATCCGTTTTTTAGCGTTTTTGAGCCCGTTTTTCATGCAAAAAGAGGTCGAAAGGCATTAAAAAGAATCAAACATTCTAAATACGACATGTAAGGAGTATTTACATCATCACAACTATCAAATCGCATTAGTTATCGAATAAAACATATTATGTCAAATAGGCTTGTAATTAACCTAAACATGCATTCTAAGCAGTTTTAGTGTCTGGATTTCTGGATCTAAACATACAAAACGTATTAATTCATCTATTAACATGCTTTCTAGTCATTTTTCATGGCAATCATGATAATATTATTAAAACGAACAATTATGGCAAAAATATAATTTAAGCAATTTACAGTAAAATAGCCAAAACATGCAGTTTAAAAACATGAAATCTAGCAATTCTAAATAATCATGGCAAAAAGTGATGGAAAGAAGATTAGAGTCCTTAGAAGTACCGATCTGAGTCCTTGACTCGTTTGCTGGCGAAGTGGATATGGAATCCAGCTTCGAATCTGTGTAGGGCTTGCGTTCTTCGTTATTTTTCTGGTCTAGAATTGATGTGATTTGTATGTGTTTTTGGTGTACAAATCGGCTAGGATTTTGTCTAGGGTGGTGGCCTATTTTTCTGTCTGTATTTCTAGGGTTTGCGTGCCACCTTTAGCCATGATGGCTTAAGGCTGTATTTATAGGGGAATGGGTGACCTATGGTTAGATTAGAGTGTTCTAGGGTTTAAATTGTTAAGTGATAAGTCATTAGGTGTTAAGATTAGTTTTAAACTCTATTTATTTAATTTTTCTTTTAATGTTCGGATTTGGACTTGCTAGCTAATTTAAAAGGTGCTAAAAGTCTATTTTGGTGCCTAAAAGTGTTAAAAAGGCTACTAAAGTCCTATAGATTTGGTTATGGTCAATTTCAGTCCGTAAAACATGCAAATTGACCCATAAACTTCTAAGATATTGCAATTAGTCCAATTTATGGACTTAGACTACAATCTCTTTGGATTTTTATGGGCTATTTACGCCTAATTGCGTTTTAATCCTCCAAGTTTGCAACTGTGCATAGATTACGCCTGCTTAGATTTCAGCAAGCAAATTGAAAGCTCGTCACTCGGAAGGATTTCTCTGGAATTCATCATTGGACGCTTCCGTTCCTTATCACTTTTTATATGTCCAAAAAATATGTGTCTACAACAGTATTTGGGTCTTCAATTTTCCTTTTCCATCTTCTTATGGGAGTATTTTGAAATTTTTCAGATCTGATATCATATATGCCCTCACCATTTTCAGTTTTGACATTTCTCAAATGAGCACCATAAATAAAAATATATATTATATCACCCATTATCATGAGACTTTAATTTAAAGAAGAAAGTTGCAGACTTTAATATGGTAATTATCTCTATGTGAATGCATGTGATACTAATAAGGTTGTTTCTAGTTATTTGATGAGTTTGTGTATGAGATAAGTTTTTAAGATGAGTTTTGTGATATGTTCTTAGAATAATATTTGTGTTTAGATTATTAGAATGGTATTTAATTACTTTAGTTTTAAGTGAGATATGAAAATTATCAAAATAAAAGTGAGATGTGTAATCTGAAAAAAAAAATTGCTTTTCATTACTGAATTTTTATTTTCATTAATCAATTCTTGTTTTATCTAGTGCTCGTTGGTTGTTTTTTTTATTGGTTGCTCCTTGGCTGCTGCTTTGGTGCTTTTTGATTGCTCATTGTATGAGATATAGTTTATTCTACTATTGATTCATATTAACAACTAACATTATAAATCCATTTGAATGACAAATGATTTTTGTAGCTTATTTGCACCTATCTAAAAGGATAATGTCAAAAAAATTCACGAACTTTACATATTTTTTATTTTAATCACGCAGTTTAAATTTTGTCATTTTCATACATGAACTATCACTTTTTCCCAAATTCATACACGGTGCTGAGGTGTCACGGCTCCATTGATGTAATTCGCTGAGGTGGAGGTCATTTTACACAAATGAATGAGTGCCACCTCAGCGTCGTGTATGAATTTGGAAAAAAGTTGTAGTTCGTGCATGAAAATAATAAAATTTAAATTGTATGATTAAAATGAAAAAACATGTAAAGTTCGTGAATTTTTTTAACATTAACCCTAAATTAAATGAGGTGGATAATTATATAATGTTGATTCAGAAGTCACATTTGCACTCACATTTCTCTTAACTATTACCATACAATGTATTTCTATTTCATATAAATAAGTAGGGGTGAGCGCGGATCCTGGATATCTCCGAAACCGAACCAGAAATATCCAGGACCGAAAAATATCCGTTGACCATTGACTTTCTCCGAACCGAACCGTACCGAAAATTTTATTGGTACGGTTCTGGATCTTAGGTAGATAACCGTACCGAGAACCGTACCGAACCGTACCGAACCGATGAACCGAACTTATAACTGAAGAACCGAAATAATATATATACTATTTTATTTTATTTTTTATTTTATTATTATATTCATATTACATTTGAATTATTGAACATTATAATTGTTTTGTAAGTTTAAAGAATATAAGTCAATCTACTTGTAATCTATGTCTATATACTTATATACTTGAGAGGGCTAAAAAAGTATTCTTATGAGTTTTCAATTTAAATAAAACACTTATTTTATTTTTTAAAGTTATTATTAATAGATAATTTTTATTAGTGTCTTAATTTGAAGAAAAAAAATTATACTAAAACAACATTTTTATGACTTTCAAATTGAACTATCCAATATCTATAAGCTAATTTATCCAAAAAATACAAATTACTATAAGCTAATGACAAAAATAAAAATTATATTATTAAATCTAAATGAAGGTCGTAGTATAAATATTATTTTAAAATAATTATTTAATAACTATAAGTAAATGTTATTGATATTATTTAATTTTAAAATTTTGTAAATTAATGTACTATATATATTTCTAACAAAAATGATTACTAACTTGAAATTGACTATAAATAAAATAAATTGATATAATTATAGTTAATTTAATAAATAAATAAATTGACGAGTCACGTGTGTTGCACATTAATACGAAACTAATTTGATAAAAAGAATGGGAAAATAAAATACATATTTATAATTCATTAGTATGTTTTATAAATATAAAAAATAGGAGATAAAAATATAAATGGAAAGCTAAATATTTTTAGTCTTTTAATTTATTTATGTGACTTAGCATTACTTAAATTCTTTTATTATTGGTTAAAACTACGTAGTTTTGATCAAAATGATGTAGTTTTAGTTTGAAATAGAAAAGAAAACCCTAATGGCTTAACCAAAATAGGTTCTGTTTTTGTTTTAATTTCTCGCTGTGCATTTTCTTCCCCGTCGACGCCGTCGTGCCATTTCTCATCTTTCTCGCTTCTTTCAGAGTTGCCGCCACCGACGTCCACTCGAGCAAATCCGTTGGTGTTTTATGAATAAAAAAGGCATGTTCTGTATTATTTTCTTATATATTTACATAGCCTTTTTTTTCAAATTATTGTGATCATTTAGAATGGCTTTATCATAAGATTTTATCTATGATCTTTCTTTTTCAACACCTCTGATTATACTTAATTTCTTCAATGAACTTGTAATTGCAAATTATAATTTTATAATATAAATATTACTTTTAGTGGAAATATAAGAATGAAAGTAGATAGAGTTATGAATCTTATACAATAGATGTATTTTGGAGATAACTTATTCTTTCAACTTCATACAGATTGGAGATCTTAAAGGGCTGTTTGGACTACTTGCCGTTTACATGCAAGCAAGTACTAAGAGCAAAATTGGACGTACTAGGCATGTCTTGTGAAAATGGGACAGGTGAGTTTGTTTGGTTAAGGCATGAAATTGTAATGGACTAATATATTATGTTCAACTGTATTTTTCATACTTAATTTTTTGTGTAATTGATGAGTTTTCTTTAATGCGATTATTTTTATAGTGTCAAGTAAGCGGAAAAGCGCAACTTTCGGAAGTAATGACAGCAATGAAGCGGCAACACCTTCTTCATCAATTGCTCCTACTCGAACAATAAGTTCAATGGATGATTCTATGGCTGCTTCTATGGTAATGCCGCCTCCAAAATCTCCTTCTGTAGTGGAAGGTAATAATACTCTTACCTCGCCTGCACCAAAAAAGAACAGATCTAGTGTATGGGCAAATTTTGAGAAATTAAAAGATGCTAATGGAAATGAAACTGGGAGGTCTAAGTGCATATGGTGTGGAAATACTTATCAGAGTAAAAGTGAGCAAGGCACTTCAGGGTTGTGGAAACATTTGAGAGAAACATGTAAAAAGTGTCCAATTAGGAAAGAATTAGTTGAAGTACATAATAAAAAGGAAACTGATAAAGGTCAAAAACTTTTGAACTTTCAAAATATGACTGATTCAGAGATAGGAAAACTTAATTGTTGGAAATTTGACCAAGAAGCTATACGGGCAGCTCTTGTTAAAATGGTAATCAAGGACGAACTTTCTTTTAAATTTGTCGAGGGGGAAGGGTTTAGGGAATTTATTGAAGTAGGCATCCCCATGTTTCATATTCCATCTAGATTTACCATTGCTAGAGATTGTTTTGCTCTATTTGTAAAAGAAAAGAAAAAGTTGAAAGTCTTACTTCAATCTAGCTGTCAAAGGGTGTCTTTAACTACTGATACATGGACAAGTATTCAGAATGTTAATTATTTGTGTTTGACAGCTCACTTTATTGATGCCAATTGGAATATGCATAAACGGATTTTGAATTTTTGTGTCATTAAGAGTCATAAAGGTGTGAATATTGGAAATGCTATTGATTTCTGTATGGATGAGTGGGGTTTGAACAAAGTGATGTGCATTACTGTTGACAATGCTTCATCAAATGATACTGCTGTTCAGCAATTAAAGAAAAAATTGTTGAAAAAAAATGCTTTTGTTTTGGGCGGGGATGCATTTCATATGAGGTGTTTTGCACACATCTTGCAATTGATTGTTAGAGATGGTCTTGACATTGCTAATTCTTGTGTTATAAAAATCCGTGCTGTTGTTAAGTATGTTAGGAGTAGTCCTCAAAGGTTAGCGACGTTCAAAAAATGTTGTGAGAATGCAAAGATTATTTCTAAAGCATCTGTACAATTGGATTGTCCTACTAGATGGAACTCAACATATCTCATGTTAGACGTTGCTTTAACTTTGCAAGCTGGTTTTGATAAGTTAGAAGATGCAGATTGTAGATTTGTAAGTGAATTTGGAAACAATTTGCCTAGCGAAAATGATTGGAATTATGCTGCCCGCTTTTGCAAATTTCTTAAACGGTTTTATGATGTCACTTGTAAGTTGTCGGGTACCTTGTATTCTACTTCTAATTTATATTTTCCTGAAATAATGAAAATTTTGAAGGATTTGGAAACTTTTCAAAACAGTCATGACCTTTGTTTGATTGAAATGGGAAAACAAATGAGAGAAAAGTTTGATAAATATTGGGGTTCCGTTGATAAGATGAACGTTATGCTCTTTATTGCTGTTGTATTAGACCCAAGATATAAGATGAAATATCTTAGTTCTAAATACAAGATTCATTATTCTGAGATGATAGCTAATGATCTAGTACATGAGGTAACTAGATCCATGAGAGCTTTAATTGAAGAGTATAGGGTTATGGTAGAAAAGAAAGTTGAATCTTCAAGTCAGTCACAAGGTCGTGGGATTGGCGGTAGTGTAATGGAAGTTGATGAAGATATAGACGATTTTTTCTTAGAGGGAGGGAATCAAGAGAAGGCTGCCGAAGAAGAGTTTGATAGATATTTAGAGGAATTTTTGGAAAAATATACTCATGATTTTGATATTTTGGCTTGGTGGAAAGTAAATTCTATTAGGTTTCCAATCCTAAGCCTTATTGCAAAAGATGTTTTGGCCATTCAATCTTCAACTGTAGCTTCTGAATCAGCATTTAGTACCGGAGGTCGCACTTTAGATCGTTTTAGGAGTTCTTTAACTCCTACAACAGCTGAAGTTCTTATTTGTTGTCAAGATTGGTTGAGGAGTTCTAAGAAACCGATTCAAGTTGAGGAAGCAATAGAAGATCTTGAACGTTTTGAATCGGGTACGTAATTTTATTATAATTTTTCATTATGGATGTTTTTTAATTAGCATTTTTGCATATCTTTAATTTAATTTGAAATTTATTTTCAGATATAATTCAAGATCCTGAAATTATGGAAAGTGTTTTGTCAAGTTCGAAAGTAGATTGCTGAATTCAGATTGTTAATGACAAAAGGTATGTGAAATTTCCATTTTAAACTTAGACCTTTGGTTGGAATGAAAATTAAAAACCAATGCATGTTAAATTCTTCCAATTGTGATTGAAAGATTGATTAATTTATAGCAAATAGCTGCCATGAAATGGCCATGTGAGATAGTTTTTCATATGTTTTTTTTATCTTTTTAATCTAATAGTCTATTGTTTATCTTACATACTCGTCCACTGTTTATAGCTAAATATATAGCTGAATTATAGCTAAATATATAGCTGGATTTGTTTTAGCCATATTATTATTGTGGTGTTTAATTATATAATTTCTAAATTTATAATTTTAATTTTAGTCAATAACTGCTTAGTGTATAAATTGATGGATTATACTTTATTTATATATTTAATTTTATATCTAACTTTACTTATTTTTATTTGACAGTTTTAAGGTACAAGGACAACTATTTTGAAAGCACCGGAGATCAATATCATATTAGTTAGTTTGAAAGACTTTACCAATTTTTTTTATAATCAGAAACTTATTCTGAGTGTTTAGCAATTTTAATTATAATCAATGTATGAATTGGTGAATTTTGAATTTTTTTGTTTAATGACAGGATTTTATTATTGTTGCTAATGTAGAGTATAATTAAATGCTTAGTAGTTTTGCTTTTCTTGCCGGGAACTGGGCAGATATATTGTTGTCCTTCGATGATGAAACAAGTGCTATTTCTTTCCATTTATTTGTCATTGTTAAGGAGTTGAAATGATTCTGCATTTAAATGAAATGTGATGACGGGAAATTTAGATCATAAAAAATATTGTTGAAATTGAATAAAAAAATAAAAAGAACAAAAAAGAACTATATTGTAGATAAATTAATATTCGTGGTTCTAACGATAACCGTACCGAACTGCACCGAACCGTTAGAACCGAATCCCCGCACCGAACCGTACCGAAAAATAAAATCACCGGACCGAACCGAACCGAATATTGGTACGGATCCGGAGACTGCATTTTTGATATTCCCGGTTTTTGGTTTGGTTTCGGAGATGTGCCGATCCCCGGACTCCCCCGAACCGTGCTCACCCCTATAAATAAGTCAATGCTAAATAAAATTGTCATAGTCTAATACTGATAAATAAAATGAGTTCGGTGTTATTTTTGACACCTTTAACTATAACAATCTGTAATAATTAATATATTGACTAAAATATAATACAATTTATCTATTAGTTTTAAAAGAAACAAAAAAGAAAAATCATAAAGCGATATAAAAATATTTTGTGCGTCAATTTTAAATAATGCTCATAGTTAGGCTTTTTATGTGAAACATAGATAAGAATATGAGTATAATAATTTATGAAAATTCGACAAAAAAATAATAATTTATGAAAAAACGACATTAGAAATTGAAAAACTATTAAAGAACAACCAACGAGCAACAATTTAAAAGATAAAAAATTATGTCAAAAAGACTTATCTTTCTATAAAAATAAAAAATAATTTAAATTTATTTTTATGTTTTGATTGCACATATGTTAATATAATTGAGTAATACATATTTTGAAATATTATTCATGTCTTTTATTTAAAAAAAATAGATGATATTTGAAAATAATAAAAGATAAAAAAGACTATATTATTGATAAGTGTAAAATTAGATTAAAAAAGTGATAATATATAGTAACTTGATAAAATAATGATAAAATATTAAATAAAGAAAAGTTAAAATAATAAAAATTGCAAGTGTTTTAACGTACAAGACATGTGTTTATATATGAATGGCTTAAATGCATAAAAAATTACTAACTTTTGCGTGTTTTTAGTATTTAACATGAACTTTTACTTTTAGCATACTAATACATGAACTTTCAAAATTTTACGATAATGACATCGACACCGTTTTGGGTGTAAAACGGTTCTGTTTTGGATATAAAACGACACCGTTTTAAATGAAAAAATCGCAAACGTAATACATAATTGCAAAATTGAAGAGTTCGTGATAAATATGCCAAAATTAAAAGTTCATGTTAAATACCAAAAAACGCGAAAATTAGTGATTTTTGATGCATTTAAACCTAAATAAAAATTTAAATATTCAAAGATAAACAAGTGTCTTAGTAATAAATAAATTTGTTAAGTTTTTTAATTAAAAATTTAATATCTTCATTATAAAAATAATGATAATAAAAAACAATATCACTTTGTCTTCTCTTATATATGCAACAGCCAATAGACAAAAGGCGAGGTCAGAATTTTAGAAACTATAACACACCTATATTATTATGTATTAAAGACTGATGGAGTCTGTCTTCTGATCCGTGAATTAGACCTGCAAAATAGGGTAGAAGCTAACCGGACGGTAGTTGTTCGATAACTCTCCGATGCTAAAGTCAGCATTGAGCTTTGAGCAGAGTTTTGAGTATATGAATGTAGTTGTGTGTTTAGGCTTACCTCATACTCCTTTTATAGTAGATAATTGCATACCTAGTAGAGTTATAGTAGGAAAGTGAATCCTACTTTATAGGGTTTGACTCTGATTTGGAGTAATCTTCCTTATTCAGACATGAGTCTTATTTAGGATCGTCTTCCTAAGTTAGAGTTTATTTTCCCAAGTTGGAGTCTGTATCCAAATAGGTAAGATACTCGAGAATATTTCGTAGATCTGGCAATTCATCCGAATCCCATGGTCGATGCGCTTTGTCCGAGTCCTCAGGAATTCGGTATTATTCCTGTCGGATAAGTCGAGGCGGATCCTATGGATTCGGCCACCTGTTTCATATGTTCTGGTCCTTCGGGTGAGAGTCCTGCATCGTTTGAGAGTGGATCTCCTGCGACTCGGTTCCATTATAGTTAAGATAGGATTCGGTATACATCATTAGCCCCCCACCCCCTACCCCGCAAGTGAGGTGAAGTCTTGGTATGTATGCCTTAGTAAATTTTAACTCTTTTGGAGCTGAGTCGTTTTATATTCGAGCGAGTCGATTTACTTCTTTAGCAAGATTTCTATTTTTCTTCCCTCCTCCATGTGTCATTTGCTGATTCTTTATTGTAACCTGATTTTAAGACAAGTGTCTGTTAGTGTCTTGTTCCTCGTATTTAAATTGTTCATGTTTCTTCTTCCATTTTTACTTATCATTTTTGAAAGCATTTCTTTTTTCTCCTGCAATCACTTTCGCTCTCCTGCATTTTCTTTGTTTTGATTCTTCGTTGTTCAAATTAAGCTTCCAAATACTTCTTGTGTTTGAATTAGAGGTTTGAAATAGCTCTTTTGTTTATTCGTAATCTGCATCTCCTGGTTTTAATTGTTTTTGATATCTTGGCAAACTTCCTTTAGTGTTCTTGGTGTTCTTGATCATTTCCCTTGTTTGATCTTCTTCTTTGTTAATTTTCGTATAATTCCTGTTCCTGTTTAGAATGTCGACTAGTCGGGCGAAGGCGGCATATGCCTCAATGGCTATTACCGATTCTTGACTTAGCGAAGATGAGTTTCGGGACATTTATTATATATACAATTTCCCTTCTGAATATAGAGTAAAACTTACTGGGTACGGGAAACCTGCTTTCGGGTCTCCCGGTTCGCCATGTAAAGCCATCATTTTTAAGGAGAGGCTTGTTGCTGGTCTTCGGTTCCCCTTAGATCCCTTCTTGATAGAGTTGCATATGGACTTAAAGGTTTCTGTAGGACAGCTTCATCCTGGGACTATTAGGGTCCTCCTTGCTTTCGTCGAAGCGTGTAGGCTTTGGGGTCAATCTTCTTCCCTTAACGTTTTTTACTATTTTATAGAGTTAAAGAAATGCGATGCTTGTTTATTTTTGCAGTCGGTCATAAGGGTCGTTCGTCCATCGATTTGCCCTGCTTGGACAATGGTTGGCGAAAGCAGTTTTCATAGTCACACATAATTTTGCTTTTCTTCATTTTCCTGATGGTTTTTCTATTTATCGCCTTTCGAATTATCCTTCTCCTTTAAGTTTATCCGAGTCGATCCTTGCTTGATTTGTCATTTCATAGTATTTTCCAGCGTCCTATTATAGATGTTTTGGTTAATAGTCATATTCGGTGTCGATGGCTTCCTTTGGAGGATCCTTCGCGTGGTTTGGCGGATCTCCATTATACGTTTCTTGAAGGTATTTATTTCTGATTTTGTTATTTTTATTTTCTTTTGTAGGATGTCTTCTTCATCTGATGATCTGCTTTCCGGTTTTAAAGTAGATCTGGACGTTCCAATGGGCAGTCCTGAAGTAGATGTTGCTGCCGAGCCGATTCCTGAAGATGAAGCTCAAGTCACCTTGGTTCCTGCTAGAGCGATTTTATTAGAAGGCGATGGAATAATCGTCGTGGCGGATGATGATGCATTTGAAGAGCCTGCAGACGATGAGGTTGCTGTTCCCATCCCCCTAGCTCCAATGATTTCTTCAGAAGAGGTGGTGGTACTAGATTTGGACAAGACAATTGTCTAGTATTTCGAGGAGGCTTCCCCGAATCAAGGTCCTGATGATTCGCCATCTCGGAAGAGACGTCGAGTTGATGAGGGGTCTCCCTCAGGGGGAGGCCTTCGCGTCAGTTCGTGTTCCGCTATGAAGTTAGCGGAGTGAGTTGAGGGCCATGACCCGACCAGTCTCCTGAACCCTCGGGTTATGGCTGAGTACATCAGAAAATTGGCGATTTCTGATGATATTACTTGGTTTGCCTCTAAGCCCGGTCAGGAGCTTTCGGACATCGCTTGCTTCCATGGCTTCTCGGTGAGTTGGTTTTGATTTTATTTTCCACTTTTTTAACTTTGTCAATTTCTCTTTGATCACTCATTTCTCTTGTTGTTTTCATGTTAGGCCCTTCAAGCTGTGCTGATTTTGAACGATCGTCGACAGTGTGCTGAGGAGGAAGTTGAGCGTCTTACCTCTCTTTTGGCGACGTCCGAGTCGGAGAGGGCAAAGTTGAAGACTTCGGTGGAAGAGCATGATTCGCTTCTCCTGCAGCTGAAGGCTCAAGATGCTATTAATGATCGTCAGGTCACAGTGATTGAGAAGAAAACTGATGATTTGACTCGGGATATTAAGGAGCTCATTAGGGTGAATACCTATGTTGGTGAAGAGCGGAATAAATTGAGGGCCGAAGTTGAGAAGCTTCATATTCGTTTGCTCGATACAAAAGCTTTCTATTCCGCTTTGATCAGCGAGTATCGTCTCGCCATTGGGAGGAAGCTCTTGGAGCAGAACCCAAAAATTAATTTGTCTGGTAAATGGGTTGGATCCTCAAGTCATAGCTCATGACCTGCTCGAGAAGATGGCGAAGGATCGCTCGTCTAAAAAGTAGATTTTTTATTTTTTTTTTGGCCTTCGCCTTATTTGTATAAGATTTTGTAGTCTTGATATTGTTGTAATCTTGATATTTTTATGAATATGCAACTCTTTTTCTTCATTGTTGATTCGAATGCTTGATTTATTTTATTTTTTGCTTTGAATTTCGCCTGATTCTTTCGCCTGTGATTTATTTTATTGTTGATGTCTTCATATTTCTAGGAGTTTGTCTTCTTAGAGACATTTTAGAGTTAATTTGGACTATATCTTTAATTGGCATTTTCCCTTATTTGAGAGTTAATCTAAACTCTTATTTTAGTGTTTCGCCTTGCTTGAGTTAATTGAAGCTCTTATTTCGGCGTTTCGCCTTGTGCGAGTTAATCTAAACTCTTAATTTGGCATTTCTCCTTGTGTGAGTTAATCTAAACTCACTTTTTATCGTTTCGCCTTTGCTCGAATTTAATTATAACTCTTTATCTTTGGTTCTTTGTTTTCTTTTCGGTTCCTTTTTCGCGTTTAGCCGATCACACATAGTAGGAAAATTGAACTTTTATTAATTTAATAACTGCTTACAAAATATTAAAGATAGTTGTAACACCATCGGGTATGACACAAAGTCTTTACTAGCGATGAGTTATTTTTCTTCTTCTACTCTCCTTTCTTTTCTGATTTGTTTTCTTGGAGATCTACAACAGACTCGTCGTAGCATGTTTTGGCGATGTTCTGGTCTCCTCTCAGCGTTACCATTCCCTTCTCGGTTGGTACTTTCATCGCCAGGGCTCTTATGCTGGTTACTAACGCTGATTCATGGAGGAAAGGTCTCCCTATGATGGCATTGTATGTCAGTTCCATGTCCACTATGTTGAATAGCGACATGACCTTCTTGTTGATCCCCCTTTCCGGGCCGATTATGACTTCCAAAGTGACGGCACCTAGTGGGTTGATTGAGGGGCTCCCGAGTCCAGATAGCGGGATCGGTACTCGGCGCAACCTTGCTGCGGTTCCTCCCAGCATCTTATATGCATCATTCGTCATCAGATTTGCAGCACTTCCTTCATCAATAAGGATTCGCTCCATGTTCCAGTTTTCGATGATGGTGGTTACCACCAAAGCATCATTATGGAGCGCTTTCACATGCTCGTAATCCTCAACGTCAAAGATCACCGGTGGCATGTAGGTTTCTCTGATGTTCATCACTTCTCTCTTTTGTTTTCTTCTAATTGTCGAACTACTGTGCCCTGCTCCATTGATCATGTGTATAGTTCCCAGAATTTTTGACGGCCTCTCTTTTTCTTTTTCCTTTCCTTTGTCGTATTTACTCATCTTCTCCCCCTTATCACTGCTTTTCGTCTTGTGAGCTATGAACTTCCTCAGCTCGCCTGCATCTATCATTCTCTCAATTTCCTCTTTTAAGTCTCTGCACCCATCCGTCTCGTGCCCATAATCCTCATGAAATATGCAGTATGTCCTTGTGTCTCTGATTTCAAATTTCATCTTAGGCTGCCACACCATGTTTTTGACATTTTCTTTGATCCATATGAGGACATTGGTTCGGCTGGTGTTCAGCGGTGTATAGTTTCGCTCATCATCTCGGGGGTCGTATCTCGGATCTTATCTTCCTTGGGGGGCGAATCGTCTATTCTCTTCAGGTCTTCCTTGCCTATCTTCCGATCTCGATTTCGACTTCTCTTTGGGTTTTTCTTTTGATTCCTTCCCCTTCGCCTCTTTTCCGCGAATGGCCCTCCGGCCTTCGTCAAGCTCGAAGTAATTTTGGGTTATGCCCATCAGGTTTGAGAAAGTGGTTGGTTTGTTTACCAACAATTTATCCACTAATTTGCCGAATCACGTTCCTTCTCGTAATACTTCAATTGCCATGTTAACATTCAAGTTGTCTATCTTCATAGCTTGCTTGTTGAATCGTTCGATGTAGCTTCTTAGTGTTTCTCCTTCTTCTTGGATACACGACCTCAGAATGCTGGTGGTCGTTTTTGCTGGTATATTGGTGAGATACCTGTTTAGAAATTTCGTCGATAGCGAGGCGAAGCTCTTGATCGACCTAGGTTTGAGCTTGTTGTACCATCTCTAGGCTGTTCCTATGAGGGTGGTTGGGAACACTCGACACAGGATTGTGTCCGATACGCTTAATAGCCCCATGGTGGCGATGAATCTGGACGTATGGTCTCTTGGATCTCCTTCTCCATTGAAAGTTGGCAAGGTGGACAATTTCATGTTATACGGGATTGTCTCCTCTATTATCTCGGACGAGAGGGACGTTCCCTTCAATCTGAGGTCATCTATGTCAAGCTCGTCAGATTTCATCTTTTTTAGCGCCTTGGCAATCTTCTCTTCCAGGTCCTCCTCAACGACATATGTAGCTTTACTTTTCTGGGGTGATTCTGAGGATTCGTCCTCCTCTTCCTGGTCTTCTTTCTTGGATTAATTACATATAAAATCATGACCTTTGCACCAAGTTTCAAAAATAACATAACCTTTGAAACGTGTCAATTATAGACACCACCTTTTATTTTTTTTCAAAAATAACATCGGCGATTTTTGGTGGCATTTTTGCTGACGTGGTATGACACGTGGCAGACCAATTGGCTGTCCCAGTCAGCATAATTTCACCAAAAAATGTGCCCATGATGAAATTGAAAAAAATGAAAGGTGGTGTCTATAATTGACACGTTTTAAAGGTAATGTTATTTTTCAAACTTGGTGCAAAGGTCATGATTTTATATGTAATTAACCCTTCTTTCTTTGACTGCGTTTTTCCTGCGTCATTGTCCTGTTTTTTGCTCTTCGGTGGCGCATCCTCCTTTTCCTTCTCCCTTCGCTCCTCTCTTCTAGAATTGAGCCCGCTTCGGGTGTCGTCCTGGTTCTCGCCGTTTCTGGGCGCTTCTCTCGGGTTTTCTCTTCAGAATCATCTCTTCTATGTTCATGCTTCTCTGGGCTTTCTTCCTTTTTGTTTCTCCCACCGTTTTTCCCTTCGTTTCTTCTTTCATTTTTCCTTCTGGTTGGCCCTTGACGGCTTGGCTCTGCGTTTTCTGTTCTGCCCCTTCGTCTGGCAGAATTTGGACTGAAGTTTTCCCTTAGGATCTTCATTGTTTCTTCATGGTTGTCGTTTGTTCTTTTGGCTTCGTTGGCCAATCTGTCCAAGTTCGCCTGGACAAATTCTAACACTTTCTTCAGAATCTCGTTGTAGAGGTCTTGCGCTGCCATGCCTCGCGTTTGTTCTTCCTCAGTTTTTAAATTGAAAGCAATCAGATTGCTCCCCTCATCGGGTTGGTCTGGTACTGGGGAGTAGAGAAGGAGGTCCCTCCGGTGTTGCTCTTCCCAGAAGAGCTATGTATACCATCTTCAGTGACATTAATAATCTCCGATGTGTTTTTGGGGTCCATCGGCTGTTTGTCTTTCAGGTTCATTCTGTCAGAAGTCATCTTCTTCAATAGTATTTGTTTTTAGTTCAGAAAAGCTCATTCGATTTGAAATTGGTTAAGGTTTTCCCACAGACGGCGCCAATTGTTGGAGTCTGCCTTCTAATCCGTGAATTAGACCTGCAAAACAGGGTATAAGCTAACCGGACGGCGGTTGTCCGATTAGCTCTCCGATGCTAAAGTCAGTATTGAGCTTTGAACAACGTTATGAGTATATGAATTTAGTTGTGTGTTTAGGCATACTTCATACTCTTTTTATAGTAGATGATTGCATACCTAGTAGACTTATAATAGGAAAGTGAATCCTACTTTGTAGGGTTTGATGCTGATTTGCAGTAATCTTCCTTATTCAAACATGAGTCCTATTTAGGAACATCTTCCTAAATAGTCTCGTCTTCCTAAGTTAGAGTTTATCTTTCTAAGTTGGAGTTTGTATCCAAATAGGTAAGATACTCGAGAATATTCAGCAGATCTGGCAATTCATCTGAATCCCAGTCGACGCGCTTTATCTGAGTCGTCAGAGATTCGGTGTTATTTCTGTCGGATAAGTCGAGGCGGATCCTATGGATTCGGCCACCTGTTTCGTATGTTGGTCCTTCGGATGGGAGTCCAGCATCGTCTGAGAGTGAATCTCCTGCAACTCAGCTCTATTGTCTTCTCTTGCAAGAACCAATAGCCAAAAGGCGAGGTCAGAATTTTAGAAACTATAACACACCAATATCATTATGTATTAAAGACCATATAAATGCAAAAGACTTGGATAAAAATCGTATGTTTGTAACCAGTTTTTATGAACCTTATAAATATAAAGAGCTGTACAAAAATACCAATTTATGTAAGAATCCCTTCTAGCTTTTGTCCATACGGCACCGTTTCTAATCCGAACCCTCCTCTCTCGTCTCTTCTTTTGAACAGCAGTAGATTATCGAAATCGGACAGACAGAGACCGACTCCAAATAAAAAATAGAAAACAAAATAACCTCAACCAGAAGAAGATTTTCCACAATCCGCTTCGGCTTTCGGCGGCGGATCTTAGCGGAGTCTGTTAATCGGAAAATATCCTTCCTCGTTCTTCTCCTCTCCGCCTTACCAAAAAACCACCGCAGGTATAATTTAGGGTTTTGATTTTTTGTTGGTTTAGGGTTACGTTTAATAGCATTGGATTACTACAATTAAAGTTTTATAGACAATTGCTTCATGTATATTTTTTAATTAGTTTTGTTTCTGCTGTATTTCTGGATCTATTTTGTTGTGATTGGCTATTGTTTCTCTTGTTTCTTATTATGATCAAATTTAAGATTTGTTTCATTTTCCTTGTATTTTTCGACATTTTGAAAGCTCGTTGAAGAACACAACGGAATTGAACTTGGTCTGCTTCTATAGGGAAATTGCTGTTATCTCGTAGTGGCAGCAGCAGCGGTAGCGGCAGCCTGTTGATCCGAGAGGATATAGTAAGCTGCAATGCGGGAATATGCAAGAGATGTAAGCAGTTTTAGTTTTTTCTTTAGTATGTCAATCAACTTTGAAAATTTTAGTGTAAAGTCGATGTTACTTAACCGTAAGTGAAAGTTATGTCTCTTTAGAAATAATGGTGAAATAATGGTGATTTTGTTTTATATATAGGAATATGAAGATTATGATGAGTATGAGGAAGAATACGAGCAAGATGAATACGGTGAAGCAGAGGACGAATATGAAGAAGAAGAGGAAGAAAAAGAGCGAAAACCAAGTGCAGAGGAACTAGAATACCTCGAGTTGAGGGCACGCCTTAAAGAACAATATAGGAAGAAACTGCAGAGAGAAAATGGTACTGCTGCTTCCAGATCCCAGGAATTGAAGAAGAAAGTTCCTTTAGATAAGTCAGTGCCATGCTTGTTTCTCCTTGCATTTTTATTATTTTCTGTTCTCTTGTTTGACTTTGGATTTTGTTGCTTCCACTATATATGGACGATTTAGTGAACATGTAGTTAGCATATGAAGTCAGCTGTACACCCGTTTTAACTTTTGAGAGACTGTATCTAAAGATTCATTGCCCAATTTGAGATCAACAGTCTTACCTTCAGGCTATGCATGTATTTCTTTGATTAAGTTAAAAAACATTTATGGTTTTCAAGCGAGTGCGCACCTAGTTCATAATTTTTATAGAATTGTTTTAATGGCAGAAGCTCTAGTAGTAGTTTGGGAGCATGTTTTACCTACTTCAAGCCAACACGTCTGTTTATACAGCTTTTTCCGTTTTGTGACTAAAAGGTCTCCCCTGAAATTTCTACCTATAATATGCACTACAGGTTGACGTCTTTACTTTTGTTACCCATGTCATTATTGTCACTCTACATTCTTGGCTACTTTGTTTCTGTGAGTCTTATATTTGTAGTTTCCATCCCTAGTTAATTTTATTGAAATGATCTTGATATATATCTTGTGGTTGATAGCGAGCATAATGATTAATTATTTAATTGTTTGCTTCATGTTTCTATTGATTTTTTTTCTGCAGATTTGGGTCATTCTTTGGTCCTTCTCAGCCAGTTATTGCTCAAAGAGTAATTCAAGAAAGCAAGTCGTTGCTAGAAAACCCACATTTGGCATTCAAAGCACTGAATCCCCAGAAGGTATTTGCAATAAACCTTCATCTTATGCTGGTCATATATGAGTAACTACTAAGTGAACTGAATTCAAGCTCTCTTTTGCATGTTCTAATTCCTTATTATGATTTATAAATATGATAGTGCTGTTGCTGCAGGAGAAGGTCTCTTCTTCGAATGGCACAGGTCCAAAGAATGGCGTAAATGAGCGAGTGCATAAAATCAGGAATGAGGTATTTGAGCAGTTTTTTTTTATTATTATTATTATAATTGTATCTCCTACCATCCTACAGCCCTTTTCCGCTTTTCTTATTACATTTTTTTGTCAGTCTTGTTATGGGTGTGTTTGGGTGGTTCATTTGTTTTAGAAAGATATCTGAACTAGCGTTCTGTATGATCATGGGTTTTCTCATGTGCAGATGAAGACAAAAGTCGAAAAACTTAAAAATACGAGAGATTACTCTTTCCTGCTATCTGATGATGCAGAACTCCCAGCTCCTAGCAAACAGCCTGTGCCTCGAAACATCAATGTCCCTAAATCTGGTAAAATATTCGATTTAGCACTAAAATCTAGCTTGTGTAACTTGATGCATTTATTTCCATTCAGAAAAATTTAAATGGATTTTTTTTTTGCCAATGTTGAAGAGGCGCGACCTGCTCACGTGCCACAGAAGAGCAGACAGCTATCAGGCAATAGCGTTCGAGATATTGTTGGTGGTCGTGAAGAAAGGAAATCAGTTCCTATGAATGGGCAAATGCATTCTAAATCAGGGCCCTGCCGACCAACTTCTATGAACAAAACAATTTCAAGACCAATGGATTCAAGAAGGCAGCCTGGTAGCAATAGTGGGATTGGACCCGGGAGGCCTGCAGGGTCAAAAGGCTTGGTTCCAAAGATGCCTCTTGCCACTGTGGAGAGGAAGGCCCCTGCACCAGCTCCAAAAACCATCATGCCTGCTACACGCAAACCTCTACCTCCACCTCTTAAGCCTCGGCCTTCTGTTCCAAGGCAACATGTCGAACAGAAAAAGACATTACAAGAACCAAAGAAGAATGTAGCAATGCCAAAACGTCCTGTGGAGTCTTCAAGACATCAGGTTTAAGCCAGATCTTAATATTACTACTTTTTGTTAGTCTTATGAGGTGATTCAACTAAAAATGAAAGGATAAATAAGGGCTCATAAGAGAGAATCCAAGTGTCCCAAGTCACATCTTAATGGCTCATTAGGAGGAATCCTTTGCTCTCTTAGAGTTTTAGGATTCAAAACCTTACCTGAAATTCTGCTTGCTTCTCTTGGCAATTTTCATAAGCATTAAATAAAGTTTAAGCCAATGGCTGCAGCCTGAAAGTAACTTTCCTCTATGTGTAACATAATTATTTATCCTGACCATATTAAATGCTGCTAACTGCATCACTTTTTTGTGCATCTGATCTGAGATATCTGGATCTTCTTGTCTAGGCTACATATCGGTTTTACTTCTAAACCTTTGTCGATGTCATCTTGTCTCTTACTTTCTGAAACTTCAACAGATTAATAAGCCTTTGAAGCGGATACCATCTCATGCACTGCAAGATAATCGTCCCAAGAAAAAGCCTGCCAGACCATTTTATGACGATGTTGCTGCTGATGATGAAGAGGCTATTCAGATGCTTAGACAGATGCTTGGGTAGAGCTTGTTTTTCTTTTTGACTTGACATGCTGTCATTTAAATATCTTTTTGAAGATATTGTCCATAATCATTTGAAATGGAGGATAATCCATAGATCCAACCCTCGATAAATTTGGGTTTATGCATAGTTGAGTTGAGTTGTAAAAATTTATGATACCTTGTAAGAGATTTATTCTTTTGCAGGCCTAAAAGATGGAATGCAGCTGATGATGATGATGATATTAGTGACATGGAAGCAAACTTTGATGAGATCCAGCAAGAAGAGAAGAAAAGGTTAGTGGCATTTGCTAAATTTTTCTGGAAAAATTGGTAATGGAGTAGTTGATGTTTATTATGGCTTAAAAGTATGGGTTATCGGTTTTTGCCCAAAAAAGAGAAGGAAGAGACCTGATTCTAATAATGTAATGAAGCCTTTATATATAAAAATTTCAGGCAGGTCCTTTGGTTAATTTGTTAAATCCAAATGGATATTGTTGAAATTCTTGATGATAATACAAATTCTTTTGCTTTTTGGTTGTAAAACCAAAGGTTAACAAATGTTGAATGGAGATTCTTGGACCTGAAGTATCAGTTTTTTCACTTTTTGTGTTTTGGAAGACTTTGTGGGTCAAAACTCAATTTCCTCTCATCAAACTAATTATTTTCTTACATTTGTCCTGTTGCGCAGCAAAATTCTTGAACCTATTTTAATACTCCTGCTAACCAAATCTATGTTTTCTTGGTGATAACAGTTTGAAAATTGCACGGAAAGAGGACGAGGAACAACTCCGTCTGATAATGGAAGAGGAGCGGCGTGAGCGGGAGAGAAAGATGAGTAAGAAGAAAAAGCTGATGCAACGGTGACAGTACCTCTTTTTATACCCTGTTGGAGTCTTCTAGTCCCATTCAGCCCTGCATCACTACGTATGCTGTAATTTGGGACTCTTGATTTTTATTCAATTGTAGAAATGTAACGCCCATTTTAGATGCAATTTTAATTTTATTGATAACATGTGAGTGTATTTTTGGCAGACGCATTTCTTTTAACTTTAGGATTTAGGAATAATGTTGCAGTGTGCGATAGATAGTTGGGGGCAGTTTACTTGTACAATAACATAAATGGAAATGTGATCTCCTTATCCTCACATAACTGAGCAATGACTATGGGACTCGGGCTTGCTTGAGAGACTATTCTTGTCGTAGGGGCTACGGAAGCAATTATTTGATTTTATTTTACTGTTGATGCTGCGACTTGGTCTAAGCAATAGAAAGTGTATCCCGTGGTGAATCTTTGATGTTTGAACATGACGGAAAATGAGTTGACATTCTACACGTTTCTTTTTTGTTTTAACTATAAATATACTCTCTTCTATTAGTACAGTTCCATATCTTTTTAACTTTAGTTTACAGATTTATGATTTCATTATTATGTTTATATTTTCTCTTAATTATCTTTATATTTGTCGAGTCTACAACGTTCAATGATGATTTCTACGTCAACATAGTTGGGTATGAAGATTTTGAGGTCTAAATTGACATATTGCGGCAAAGTTGTTGAACTGTAATTATCGCAAATAAACATAAAATTCAGTCACATATTTTAGCAAACCATGTTCCATATTTTTTTTACGATGCAAGCTATCTTTTAAATTTAAGATAGGAAGTGGAATGCGTCAATCAGCAAAAGTGACATATTTAAACGGTTAGGTAGCGACTCTATCCTAGATCTGATCACCAGATTGCCATAAGGTTGAGTGAACAACGGTTAGGACCAAACGCTGCTTTCGATAGTGACTCCAATAGGATAATGGATGTTTCGAGGAATGTGATTATGTGATACGTTATTATAAAGATTATCACATTTTCAGAGCATTACAGTAAATATTTTGTTTCTAACCTTCTTTAGATGTCCTAGCTATAAATGATATCTATAATAAGCAAGTCCGGTGTTTGCATTCGAATACTGAATTGTTAGAAAACACCACTCAGTACAGTATCTTGTTCTGGGTTCTTGTAGGTGATGTGTATGAAGTGTGTGTAGTCCTATTTGGGTCTACAAGCTAACATAAAGTAAGAAGAAATGCCAGTCCATATAAATTCTAAGGTTATCGAGCATTAGTTAGTTTAGTACTTTGATTATTTCGATTCAACATGTTTTTGAGAGTTGGTTGTGTTTATACTAAGTAGAGAAATATAAATATTATTAAGAAACAACAAGTGCAAATCAATAATAAAAGAGAGGATTAGACTACTAATGTTATGTTGTAATCGATTAAAAATTGAATCGTAGTAAAAAATCACGAACCGCCAAAAAACAAGCTATCACGCAACATTTTCATACTATGGTGACAGAACACTTTTGTGTAGCATCATGCAAGTTGATTATGGATGATGCCTGTTTGAACAATTCTCTGCTCATCACATAACTTCTGCCCTATTTTGTCCAACAAATTTCTTTTCTGATGATTCGAGGGCCAATTTTATCCTGGATTGCACATATGATCATATTATCGTATTATATGTTCCAGAAATATTGCACGACTTCAAAATCGTTTATAATCACAAACTTCCCAGAAATAAGCAAATCAATGAGTATAAAAGTTTTTTTCTTGTACTATGTTTAAATTGATGCAATGACTATGCTAACATTGTCTATTGCTTCATATTAACATGATTCAAATCTACATTGTCAACTAATTCAAATTTAATAATCATTCAATTCGATTCTAGACTAATCAATGATATTGAAAACACAAGATTATCAAGAAAAAACAAGTAGATGCATATTTAATCATTCAAGACAAATGATTACAATTAATCTCACTTATGCCTCCAATTTAAATTTTGTGCATGAAAATTGGATAATTTATTTGTTAGAAATCCAAAATTAAATGCTTATTTTACGATTTTGTGTTCTTTGCTTGCCTATGATCATTCAAATGTGAGTCCTATACCAATATTTATTGCATTTATGCATTTGTTCATATAGTTCTAATTTACTTGTAGTTTATTTCAGTTTTTCCAGTTTATGCTCCATTTGAGACTCTGATTTATTGTTTCTTGTATGATATGATTTTGTATATTTAAGAGTATTTTGGTAAATTAATAAATTTAATAATTGAAAATTTATATGAGTTGAACCATATTCCGAACCTAGATCTTTTGGTTTGATGCACTGTATCTTATGCATCTATAAGCGAGTTGTGAAATACTATTTTGATATAAAATATAATTTTTGTGTTTTGGGGCACAAATCCAGAAATTATAATATTAGGGAGGCACTTTTTTGTCAAAAACCCCTTATTCAGAATCTTCTTCTTCCTCTTTTTATATGGTTTTGAATTATTCTAGTATTGTTTTTTTGACAGATTCAATTTTTTTGATAAAATCTTCATTTTTTTTTAATGATATTTTGACATGGTTTTTAAATATTTTTAAATTAATTTTAGAAACCGTTTGTTTGAAACTATGTTTTAGAAATTGTTTTAAACTGCTTGAAACCTTTATAAACCGTTTGAAAGTATTCTTTTTGAAAGTGTTATTTTTGAGATTATTTGAGAATGTTTTTAGAAATTGTTTTAAACTGTTTGAAACCTTTATAGACTGTTTGCAACCTTTATTTGAAACTGTTATTTTTTAAGACCGTTTGAAACTATTTTTAAAAACCTTTATAAACTGTTTTAATTTTTTATAAGATATTTGAAAACGTTTTTAAATAAAGGTTGTAAATTGTGTTTTTGAAAATTGTTTGAAACTGTTTTATACCTTTGTAAACCATTTGGAACTATTTGCAACAGTTTGAAACCGTTTTAATATTTTTTTATTAGAAGAAAGATAAATTAATAGTTTACAGTTATTTTCTTTTTGAAGAAATTTACGATTATTAGATCTGAATTCGCAACAAAATTTGAAGAAATTTAATTACGAATTAAAAAATCAAGCGGATCGAAAATTAATTTGAAACTCGCAATTTTTTTGAAGAAATAACAGTAGAATTACAGAAATCAATTGTCGAATTGTTATGAAATGAAGCTTTTGAACTAATTTGTTAAATTGTTAATTCAATTTCTTTGAATAAGTTGAAGAAGATGAAGAATTAGAAGAAGAAGAGGACGTTTGCTATTTATAAAATATGTAAAGTAAATACAGAGTACAAAATAAAAGTGACAGAGTAAAAAACAATAACATGCTGAGATAAAAAAATTAAATTGGATTTTTAGAGTTAAAAATGCTAATATTTTTATTGATTAGCTATTTTTCTAAAAAAAATTCGGCTAATCCCCTTAAAAACCCTCCACCTTTGACCCCCAATTCAATTCCACTCTCACCTTGCAAAATTCCTAATTTTATTCAAATTATCACTTTTTATTTTCAATTGCACCCTAAAAGTACTAAATTGATCTCTTTTCACAGGAAAAATTTCAAATCAATACTTTAAATTTCAACAAATATTCTAAATAGTTCTCAATGTTAAAATTTCAACAATAAAACCATCTTTCCTAAAATTTTAAAAGTTAACAAATTTTAAATTTAATATAAATTAATTAAAAATAATTTTAAAAATATAAATAATATTTTTATATATAAAATTAATTTAAAGTTTTGAATCGAATCATATCTCACCGCCCTTATTCCGCAAAATTAATTTAATTTATCTTTATATTATTTTTAGTTTATATTTAATTAAAAAATCTCGTGTCCAATTTTAAACCGATTATCTTTTAAAAAAAAAATTAAAAACCGACCACCACAAATCCACCGCTTCTCCTCCATCTGTTCTTCTCAAGGAAGAACAGCCGCTGTTCTTCCCAAGTAATGAGCAGCCGAATTCGCTGAGCGTTTAACAAAAGCAACATATATAAAATTCATACAGCTTATCAGTGAAATATCAAGGACTACATCAGAGAAATAGGATAAATCTTTATTGGGACATAATGGTTGTATGTGTTAGTTTGATAGATAATATAATGTGACATCAATGATGATATGAATTGAGAATATAATTCTTTCAATTCCAAAAGTATACATGATCGTTCGAGGAAAACAAAGAATAGCAGGAAAGAATGTTTTTAGCAAGAACATAAAGCTTACTTTGCACATAAGTACTCTACAATACATTAACTTGTCCTAGCAAATGCAATTTACACTTACAACACAAAACACGAGTAACAAAAAGTTGCTGACAAACATGAAAACCTAACAAATATAATTCCTAATAACAATTTATTCTAAATAAATTTCTTAGTTAAATCCGGTTTACCACGTAAAATTTTAACTTCATTTTTAGTAGTGTGACGCATGACACATTTTAATTAAAATTACCTATCACTTAAATGTAATTATCTAAAAATTGATTCGAGACTTTAACCAATTACTTCATATGGTAAAAAAATTTAATTTTACGTGGTGAACTGAATCTTTCTAATTCTAAATTAACTAGACAGCTTGAGCTGCAACAATTGGTGTCTTATGGTGCGTGGTGTCGTCTGAGTAAAACCCGTGCTTACTCGAGTCATATTTTTCTCCATCACCCCATAACGCATATGCCTCTTCACCATGCACAGCGTCGTCCCCTATCAGTAGATGCTCCTCCGGCATACGCAGCGGGATCACCAAGTTGATCACCACACAAATAATTGACGTAACAACAACGTTCCATCCAATGACGAATGCACCACCGACTAATTGTTTCAGAACTTGCATTCCTCCAGATCCGCCGTAGATGGCTCCTCTAGAGTTGGTGACAGGTAAAAAGAGAGCGCATAATTCGGGTTCAGCAAAAATACCCGTTAAAACGCCGCCTAGGAGGCCAGCTACGGCATGTGTATGAAAGACGCCAAGAGTGTCGTCAATCTTTTGGAGGAGTGTCCATCTTTTATGTATAATCATCATTGTGAACCATGGAACACTTCCTGATAGGATCCCCATTACTATTGCTGCCCATCCTTGAACAATACCTAATTGATTCGTCAAGCAAATTGATAAATTAATAAACGAATTAAATCTTCGAATTGTTCAATTATTTAAATAACCATAAAATCTTTTACTTATATACACAGACTATGATCACCAAGTGATTTATAAACACAATCAATAACATTACACATAATTAAGTATTAATTTTTCCGTTCTGTTTAAGAAGGAACATATTTCATTTTACATGTTCCATTTAAGAAATCGATATTATATTTTCCATCCGAAGACGGATAATTAAGAAAAGGAATAATGTATATACCAGCAGCAGGAGTGATGCAAACAAGGCCGGTGATCATGCCTTGAACAGCGCCAATAACAGAAGGTTTGTCGAAGAAAATGACATCAAGCAAAGTCCAAACCAGAAGGCTTGTAGCTGCACATATGTTTGTGTTCAGGACGGCCATGGAAGAGTCCACGTTGGCACTGTATGGATCTCCACCGTTGAATCCTGCCCATCCCATCCATATTAATCCTGCTCCTGCTAGCACTAATAGTACATTATTTGGTGGAAATCTCTCCCTGTCCTTTTTTGATCTTGGACCCACCTGCATCCATTTTACTCTAATAGATTAATTATGAATCAATGTAAATTTGTTTATTCTCATGAGTTGAATATCACCATACTTTTAACCCATGTAAGTTTGTTTATTTAAATGAGCCGAACACTAATACGATATGTTTAGTATATTTACTGATAACATGTTGAGTCTGATTGACACGGCACAATATATTTTAAATTTTGTCATACACGGATTGAATGAGTTAAAATGCTAATCCATACACGACATATTCTAAGGTGTGTTATGAATAAATTTATCCGTTTATAACATCTATCTTAACGTCAATCCCGACACTGTTTTTTTTTTCCGCAGTGGCAAATCGTGTTTTCAAATTCTAACAATTGTATTTAACATAAAACAGTTTTAGTTATAGCCAATATCTTTTATTAAGATATTAAAGGAAACAGCTAGCAGCCACCAGCCAGAAGAAACAGCTAACAGCCACCAACGATAACTGTAACTCTTAACTTTAGAATAATAAAATATAAAATAATTTATTATCAAAAAGAAAGGAGTGGAAAGTATGTATAATACTAACCCAAAAAGCAGTAGTCAAGCCAGCAATACCAGAAGAAAGATGAATAACATAGCCACCGGAATAATCCATAACACCCCAATGAAACAAAAACCCTCCGCCCCACAAGCTAAACGCCCCCACCGTATACGAAAACGTCAGCCAAAGCGGCACAAAAGCCATCCACGCCTTTATATTCATCCTCCCAAGTACCGATCCCGCAAGCAAAATCAACGTTATGGCAGCAAACACGCATTGAAACCAAACCATCGTAGCCATCGGATAGAACGGTTCGGCCATGGCGGTCTCCACTTCTCCATTTTTAAAATAATGTGTAGTTGCAGGCAATGCAGCCTGTTTTATCAGAAACTTCTGCCCCAAGGCAGGTCCGGCTTTCCCCCAAAACGGTAAAAGCTCGTCGCCGAACGACATCTTATACGCCCAAGTCACCCAACAAATGACAACTGCAGCGAACGCGTATAAGGCCATGAAAGCGGAATTGACTGCCCATTTCTTTTTTACGATACTTCCGTAGAGAATGACGAGCCCCGGTACGCTCTGGAGGCCGACCAGGGTGGCCGAGATCATTTGCCACGCGTTGTCTCCTTTGTTTAGCCATTCGGGAACCGCTGCTGATCCTCCTTGGTATGCTATTGGTACCGGGTTAAATGGAGGAGCAGCCATGGCTAATTAATTTGCTAGCTCTCTAGTTAGGGTTAGGGCAAAACAAAGCTTATGTATTGCCTAACTATTTAACCATGCAGATTCCATAGTCAAATGATACCTGAAACTGAATCATTTATAAATAGAATATTGCCAGGTCCCTTTTCAAATTTTTATAGTCTAATTTTAAATTTTTAGGGGATGTATTGAAACGTATAAATTTGGCAGAAAAAAAGTATAATTAACTATTGTTTTGCCCAATAGTAACCAGCTGTGATATGCACTTAGCTTAAGTTAAGGAATCAATTAAATTTAATACATTATTCGGCTAAATTTAGATAAATATAAAATTGAAAAATATATTTGTGTCATTATCAATTCTAATGTACATTGATTAAAATGGATACTAATGCATTTCCTGCTATTTATCATGAAGAAAGTTGTATATCTTTCTATTGTCTTGCCCTGATGTCTTATTGCCAATTAAGTAGTGAAGAAAAAACAATACAATCCTCTTATTTTATTTGCTAACAAAATAAGGGAATCAAACACAGTAAAATTAATCAGACTCTTTGAATATAATTTGATTCCATTTCGGTTGTAGTTGTTGAAAAGTTCAACTTAGCCGAATCCATGGAAGGTTTTAAATAGACCAAATAACCAAAAAAAAGACAATTCTTTTTATAAAATTTTTATAAAAATTCAAACCTTTTAATTTTATCCAATTTTTCCTGAAATGCATGATTTTATTTCAATTATGTCCAACTATAAAATTTTGCTTATGTGGCGCTAATGTGTGGCAATGCCACATCAGCGCCACGTAGGCGCCACATGAGTAAAATCATGTAGTTGGACAATATCAAAACGAAATCATGCATGTGTTTCGGGACAAATTGGATAAAATTGAAAGATTTGAATTTTTGTGAGTTCCCTTCAAAAGTTTGGTCTTTTTTAGTTATTTGGCCTTTTATATACAATGGGTAGAATGTTATTGCCAATGTTGTTTACTTCAGGGGTATTGACAATATTGAATTTCAAAATCTATCATTTGTAGCGAGTTAATCGCAACATTTAAAATGTTATAAAACAAATTACAATATTTTCTCTTTTTTTATTTTGTAGCGAAAATTTATTTTCCGACAATTTTGTGAATAAATGGCAGACTAGAGTTCCAAGTGAAATACATATATTGGCATATTCAATCTTAAAGTTTCGCACTTTTACACTATGACGCCTAAAAATAATTATTTTTTATGAATTAATATGTATATTAGCCTCAAACAGAGGCTACATGTCACCATCCGAAATCTCGGATTGAGATCGACACTAGAAAATAATAGTGGTTGCTCTGAAACATCATTTGCGTCAGGGGCGGAACCACGCTTAGATTCGGGTAGGCTAGAGACAGGGCTGTCGCCGGAAAATCAAAAGTGGACCGGTGGAGGTGGACGGTGAGCTGGAGCTGTATCAGCTTATTCCAGTTGTTATAGCCCTGGCTGCGCTATTCTGTAAATTCCAACGAAGAAGAAAACTAATTTTTAGGTTAAATTTTAAGGGCCAAACGGGCCTCAGGTGAACTTAAAAAGATTGGATTTTTAGACAAATACCTATCAAACACATACTTATTCTCAAAAATACCTTTTGACTAAAACTAGTTGAAATTTACAGTTTGACCAAATTTTTTTATAAAAATACTTTTTTTATTTGCAATAATACAATTTTAGTTTCTAACAGTTTACTAACAATTTACTAAATATTTGTTTTTCACCAACAGTTTGCTAACCGTTTACTAACAATTTACTAAATGATAAGTTAATTTAGTAACTGTTTACTAACAGTTTCCTAACGTTTTACTAAAAAAATAAATCAGACTCCTAAAATTCATAAATAGAAAATAACATAAAATTTAAATATATGAATAACATAAAGTCATTTTGTCCAGTATTTTGGTAGCAAAATTTGATGATAATATAGGAAAAATGTTTTGTACCTTTTTAATATGAATGAAATTTGAGATTTCAAATTGAAACATAGATAAAGTTTTGGTACAATTTAAATTTTCAATTCACAAATCTGTTCCAGCTAGCCTTAATCATAATCTCAGCTAGATTGAGCCGTATTATTGTGGTTGTTGCTGCTCTTGTTGCAAGAAATTCCACCATTGTCAACACCTCCGCCAGAAAATCCAACAATCGACGACCCATTGTCGGACGAACAATCAACAACCCATCGTCGCCGCCGTCCAACCCATCAATCGAGAACCCATCGCCGCTGCCTTCAGATCCATCAAACAATAACCCATCGCCGCCGCCATCGCCAGCAAACCCATAGATCCGCAATCCATCGCCGATTTAGCGGCAGCCTTAAGATACAAAATACCTTCGTTATCGCCGGTGATGAGGATTCTGTATTATTCAATATTTTGAGTGTAAAAAAATCAAGAAAACCCGTAAAGAAGAAGAAAAGAAGAAGACTGGTGTATTTTGGCAAGGAGATGAGCGTGTTTGTATTACCGAGAATAAGTAGCTGTTTGGTGGTGTAGAGTCTAATTTCCTCTAAAAAGATAGCTACTTTTGAAGACAAATCTTGTGACCTTTTTAAGCCCAAACACTAAGGCCTAACAGGTCAAACAAATGAAAAATAAAGTCAAAAGTCTTTTGTGTCCACTTTCATACTAATTTTTCATTTTTGTTAATATTTTTAATGAGTATCATTTACCAGTAAAATTCAGTTTGAAAGTACAAATATTTTCTACCAATGGGGGTTGGTCTAAGTGGTAAGCGGCTTGGTATCGTTTAAGCAAGGTCTCGGGTTCGAGTCCTTGTGAATGCAGAAAATTCCCACTGGCAGACTCACCCACCATGCCAGGTGCGCGACGCGGGTCGGATCCGGATTAGTTAAGGCGAAGCCTTGGAAACCGGATGAGCTTACCAAAAAAAAATACAAATATTTTTTGCAATTATTTAACCCAAGTTTTCCAGTTCTCAACTTTAATATCTTGTAGGGTTTTATTTTAAAAAATAAAATTAAAATCTTTCATAAATGAATCAATTCTAATAATTTTTTAGCATTTTTTTTTAAATTAAAACACCTTTGATATTGATTAAATTTGTATTTTTAAATTATTTAAATTGATTTAGTCTTAAAAGAACATTTACTGCATTAGTTGAATGCCATTTTTATCAATAAAAATTATTAAACCCGATTTACATAATAAAACAGAAGACGAAATATTGAGCGATTGTAATATTAATTAAATACATATGGTTCTTAGTGATAGATATTAATATAAAAAACTATCGTAATATTAGCTATTTTTAATTCAAATTGTGTTTTTATGTTTATTTTTTACATGTTTACCCCGGGCTGAAAACAATTTCTAGTTCCGCCACTGATTTGCGTTGACCTAGAATAAATGTATGATTTATTTATTAAAGAATAAAGGTTATCATTATAGAGACTTAATATATTGTAATACATGAAAGATAATACTCGTTCACATAGAACCTATCGCCATGATTCATATATTTTATTTCTTTTAGTGCTTTATTATTTGGACCAAGTGGAAAAATGTAAGAATAATTCCATATCAATTATGATATTAATGAAAAATAATAATTAAGACTATTTCTATATTGATCATGATATCAATGGAAATAAATATTTCCTTATTAATGATGATATCAATGGAAATGAATATTTCCATATTAATTATTGATATGGAAATAATACTCTTTCCGTCCTAAAACAGTAGTGCACTTTTTTCTTTTCACACAGTTTAAGAAACACAATTAATGCTCTAATTTTTCACAACTTTATCTTCATTTTTTTATCATGCCCTTATTAAATGTTATGAGTAATTTACTTTTTAGGCTAATAACATTAAATGGTAAATTTTAAATAAAGACAATATGGTCTTAGTTGTTCGAGAGAACTCTAAGTTAAGTTCTTGGCATGATCTTTCAAGAGAGAATAATAGCAATTTATCGACAATGTGGCAGGGCGTTTATAAGATGTGTGTTAATAATTCTGAGATTTGGAATTTGTTTTGTGAAAATTTGCATTTTAAGGTTGGAAATGGAGAGGGTATTTTTTTTGAAAGGATTTGTGATTTGAGGGACAAGATTTATCTCTAACAATTTCTCATAATTAATTTTATAATCTGTCTTTGCAACAAGACATTCGCCTTTGTGATTTAACTAATCGTAATGCCGATTTTCAACTGTATATTTTTAGTAGGACTCGTACTGTCCAGGACAGGTCTGATCGAACATCTTGGGGCAGGGACGAGCTCAGTTTCAAGGCTGTGTGTTTTTGCAAAATGAAACTTGACAGTTCAGCTATAGAAAATAGTTTTTTACGTGGGCTATGGAAGCAGCAGATTCCGCCAAGATTACAATTCTTCATTTGGCTTTTACATAAGGAGCTAATCACTTCGAAACTCGCTTCTTTCTCAGCGAGGCTTGCTATCTCAAAATCAGCAGTGGTGTGCTATATGCAGCGACAAGGAAACGGGCGTTCATATTGCTTTGTATTGTAGTATTTCTTAGATTTTTTGGTGCTATTTTTTAGAATTCTTCAGGTTACGGGCTGGTCGGCTCCTCCGGATATTGAAAGCCTTTATTCTAAATGGATTTCACTTGTCAAAATTAAATTCAGGAAGTTATGGAGTACAATCTTATTCTTCGGTGTTTAGAAACTTTAAAAAGTTGGGAATAAAAAAATCTTTCAGAAAACAGATTCGAACTACAAAGATTTACTTTTTATTTGTACAGTTAAGGGTGTGCTTCATTATAGATATCACAATCTTTCTTTTCAGTATAGTGGTAATTATGTTTTTAGGAGTTTAAATTTTTTATTCCGATCATAATTTCATTGGATTTTTTATAGCTCCTGATTTTACCTATCACATCTTGCGACGGTGCTAATATACTTATTATTTATATAAAAAAATTAGAATATAAAAGAATAAAAATTAAAAATGTGGAATGTATTTAGATTGCTAGGCCATGGATAAATTTTATAGAGATAGTTTTTCTCTAATATTTCGTTTTCGATGTTATATATATATATATATATATATATATATATATATATATATATATATATATATATATATCTATTTCTATGATGAAAACCCACCTAGCTTTCTAATGAGTGTCACTTGTCCAACTTTGGAAACAAAAACTTGATGCACATCGTTGCTACATACATACACGTTGCTACTCAAACAAATTACACGTAATTAAGGGGCCGTCTGATGTAAGGAAATATATGTGTAAGAAATAGAGCTTCATCTAATTGCATGCACTACATTTGTTTATTTAATTTTGATAGGACATCTTCTTCTTATGTACAATACATTTTTCCATTATCAGAATCCTCAACTTTGTCTTAAAATACAGTCATGGCTCTATCTTCATCCATCGCCATTTTTTTCTTTGTATCGACATTGTTTAGCGGAGATGCAGTGCGAAATATGGGCGGCGAACAGTCTTTAATGTCATACACCAAACGTAACAACGTTAGCGGTTGTAATGGAGAACATACTCGTGTAGCAACTTTATATCCCTACAGTACTCAAACTTGGCACGGCGCATGTTTTCACGACACCAATGGTTATGTATCATATAATAGAGATCATGGCCTTGGTTACATCGTCATTTCGGTATTATTAACATTATTTCGTTTACATGTTTTTTTTCTAATTTGTTCATTTAAGGCTATAAACGCCTAGGCGTGTAAATGAACCAAGCCGTTCGCGAGCAGTTCGGTGTTCGGCTAAGAGCTCGGTTCATGTTCGTTCGTATTCTAAACGAACTGAGCTCGAACTTTGTGTGTGTGAATTATTAAACTCTGCTTTATATTCTTAAATCTTATTTAAAAAATAAGTTGGGGATTTGTGTGAATAGACTTGGGAAGCAGAAAGCAAATGGTGCAAGGATTCATATGAATTTAAAGTAGGCGGCCACACTATAGGAAGTGATACGTTTTATCTATCTTGGACCAACCCTCATCAGGTTGTGTTCGACTCCTCCCACAAAGACTTAAGGACCTCTGTAAGTTTTTCTTTAATTTAATTTACTCTATTTTGTAATAAAATTTATTAAATGATTTTATTTTTATTTTCAATGATATGATATGATCAGATAAGACAGAACGGAGTTGAAGTTTATTTGACTAACAATGGACTCTGTGACCAAACCATGGGAAAAGCTAAGGAGACATTGTGAAGATGAGAGGCATAATAAGTATTTTAGTTGTCAATTGAATAAATGAAAATGGCATGTTATAAACATGGAATCTTTGTTCTTTTTCCTACATCAATTATGGCAATCTTTAATTTACGCATGCATGAATATATTATATATTGAGTATATATATAATATTATATATATACGTTGTTTGGTCTGGTTTTCATTTTATTATCCTTTTCTTTTTCTTGTAACTTTTTTTTTGTACTTTCTTGAATGTTTCAAATGTAAATGAGATATTGTTGGGAAAAAAATAATCTAACTGAGATGTGTAAATGATAAAAGGTTGCAAGTTTTATTCTATAACAATATCAGTAAATGTGGTTAATTTACACTAACCGAGTTTTATAACTAATAGGTTATTACCTAAATAGTATAAACGTTAGACAGCAATCTGCTAGATCATGAGATAAAAAATTGTTAAAAAACCAACCTTATATTCAACTCCAACATAGTCATATGATTCACCTTTTTATAAGTCGTAAGATATATGCGACTAAGTCACTTATATTTGTAGCATAGACTACTTTTTCTTTGTCATATCTACATGTTTACTCTTAATCTTACACTGAAACTGCTTTTGTTCCGAATTAATACAAAAATTGCTATGTTAATTTCACAAAAAAATAAAAAAAAATCCTAATATTTTCACAAATCTTCCTCAATATTGACTTTCAATTTCCGTCTATTAGCATTTGTATGGTACAACACCAACCTTGTCTACTTTTGTGCAAATCAGATTACCTATATCATCATATGCCTGCGCTATGCTACCAAATAATGTCATGTTGTCCAGTCAGATACAAGACATCAATCTAATGCTATTCATCAGAAACATCATCTCCAGATAAACCATTACTAATATCTAACTCAGCACATTTACTTTTTACTTTTGAGATTCTACCAGAAGATTTCAATGTCTTAAAGGGTTTCCTCACCTTCTCCGCCTGCATCTCTAACCCCTTTTCAGAAGGCTTGCGTTTTCTTTTCACACGCGTTCCTCCCGTGTCCTCTGTCAATAATCACAGCCACATAAGAATTAGTCGCTTCTTTAGACAAATATAATGCTAGAATATTCAGAGTGTAGCTATGAGTATAGGCTTATAGTTAGTGTTATTAATGTGGGCTGATTTCGTCATTTACTAATCTGATGTAAATTACTTTTTTACATTTATAAATTAGACATAATTATATGTAGTAGTGTTGTAACTAAATGCAGAAAAAGTTGTAAAGGAAAACAATTGATTAAACTATGGTTCTATTTTCTGTGCAAGTTGTACATGTAAACTAAGAATTTTTACTCAACAATGCCACTTGATAATTAATATATCCGGTCAAAAGAACAAATACTTCGACTATAACAAAGAACATATCAGCAGTGGTCACTCGTCAGTACAAATGAGATAGCGACTAACAAAGCATTAAATGTAGGTAAGCAAATTGCTTGTTGGTGGAATTCTTTAACATACAATAACATTTTAAACATTATCGTGAATCAGAGAACTATAATGTACGAAACAATTGTCCACAAATTCAAAATCATTGTTGCAATTTCAGATGGATCAACATTTTTAAGAACATACCTATAAGCAAACAAACATTGAAAACACAAATAGGCTATAAAATAACAAAATGATACTCATAAATAAACTTCCAAAACAAACTAGACCTATTGTGCAAATCTCAAACGTAAAGGCCTATGATGTACGGTAAATTGGAAGTGGGAGTATCACCTTAAACCAATATAGAATAGGAATACAAATTAAGCTCTTTAGCTAACTTATGGGAAGAGAAGCTAAATTCTAATTATATCCTACTAAAACATAAATCTATCTTGCAAAATGTGTAATGATGTTGATTACCAGGATGGATTCGACCAGCAAGAAACAAAACAAATATTTGAAGCAATCAAATCTAATTAGGAAGCATGGTGCTCAGGGTTCACACCAACAGTGGTAGGTGGTGACATGACAATAAATTTCAACAAAATAACATATTTGCGACTGTTGTAGTAAAAAAGTTATTACATATGTTAAGGATGGGATTATCCATTCATGCACCTATGAGCACAAAGAATAAGATAGTCAGCTTCTGGTTAGAGTTTTGTTTACTTGAGTAGTTATAAAATAATGTCCTCTCACATTTGCTTCTAGAAAGTTGAATTCTGAGTATTTACTGCAACTCTAACATGGCAGTTGAAGTTTAGAACTTCAGAGTATTCCTCAACTCTTTTTGGTCGAAACAATTATGCAGTTGAAGTTTAGAACAGAACGCAAAAGTAGAGGATTACTAAATAATAAATGTTTTTTCTAGTTATATTTTCCTTTTCTTTCTCCAAGATCCAGAGGAAGATTATATTTCTTTTTTTGTTAAATTGATAATTCTGATACTTCTACAAATTTTCAAATTAATTACAGATTTTGACTGCTGACAAGGTGATTAGTTATTTAGTTTACTAGGGATTTTCTAGGAGCTTTCATACAATATTTGACTGCTGATAAGGCCAGTAGTTTAGCTTGGATGTTTGCGACAACGATTTATGGATCCCATATTATGGTATTGGTGTGGCTAACGATTATCTCAAGGGTTTAGGCCATTTATGGCAAACAAGAAACTAATGCACTTCCAAACCTTAAAAATGATAGTTGATGTTACCTTCCAGTGGACTCGATGCATGGTTTATTGCTATTCCATTTTGTCCTGCCCCTTCTGAAAGAGGAGATACAGAATGATTACTGTCTATCAACTTTGAAGAACTTCCCACACACTTATCCTGCTGTTCAGGGACGTCAGGACAAGGAATTGCCGGCAAGAAGCACAGTTCTTCTTGAGACATGTCTGAATCACTGAAAGCATCTTTGTCAACTGTGACAATATCAACTTCGTCGTCTTCATTAACACCTGATTCTTTCACCTGCAAGAATACAAAATTTTCAGAATTTTATAAATTAACGAAACAAATTTTTAAGCAATGTATTTAGTTCCACCTTTTCAGTTTCAGGAACCAAATCAAATTCATCTTCTCGCTCCACGTACTCTTCATTTTCTTCTAGCTCTTTAAAATCTGGTGCAAATGCACTCCAGTTCTCAGTGTAATCCTTTGCCCATATATACACCAAACCAGTCAATGAAACAGAAACTACAATAGGATGAACAGGATGCCATGCTAAATCTATGACTGCTTCCTTTGGACCTTCAAGGATCTTCACAAGATATCCAGCTCTATCCCATATGTAGATTTTGTGCTCTCCTTTGCTCGCACAACCGCCAATTACCCATTCTCCATCGCCACTGAAACAAGGTGCTTTCCAGTGCATCTTAGTGATAGTATCCTGAAATTCTCGGAACAGTGATAAGCACTTCGATCCAACAGTCTTTATCTTTTCGACAGCATCAACCTCATCAATGGTCCTGCTCATGTCTTCTAGAGCAGTATGGCCATCTTTAAGAGGCAGAAGATTTTCGTAGATTCTGAGGGTCCGGTCATTCGAATTGGTAAGCAGATACTGCCCATTTCTGCTAAATACTATGTTCTTAATCACAGCACCACCAGGAACGGTAACCATACCATGAATTTGACTGCTTTTATGATCTATTACAAGTATTTCCCCTTTGGAATTCCCCACATAAACCAGATCTCCACGCTTGTTAAAGCAGGCAGCAGTTGGAGTTAAAGGCGGACTTCCATCTGAAGATTTGTTGCGTAACGGCGGGGCAAGTCCATTCTCCATATCAGGTATCGTAACTGGAAGCACAGTCGTAGTACCCGTATTAAAGTCAACAATGACAGGAGCAGACGAAAGCAGGCATGCCAAGCAGGTAGATGGAGCAGAGGAACCGGGATAAAGGCGAGCTAACAGGCACGTCTGCGCTAGAACAATACGCGTAATCTTCTCGCCACTCATAACATCCCAAAGAATCAACGACTTATCAGCAGACGAGACAAGAATGCGACGACCACATCTAGACCAGCAAACACTTGTTAATGAGGCAACACAGTCTCTATCCCGAAGCTCTTTAACAATTCCCCGGGTCTCAAAATCCCATATAACGCAACTTCCGTCGGAACATCCAGCTGAATGAGGAAACACATTTTTAAACTAAAATCAGTAATCATACAGAAAATAGAGCATGAATGTAAATGCAGACTGACCGGCTAGAAGAGTTCCGCGACGATTGAAGGCGATACATTTCATGACACCATGCTCCAGATACTCCTCTATTACCTCTGGAAAATCTCCTTGCAATGGATCTTTATGACACAACCACATTAATTTTTTGAACACAAGACATTGAAAACAAACGAAAATCAAAAAATAACTGACCGATTATTGATGCGTTCATTGTGTGTTCTTCAAGGTTGTCGCAGCTACTGCAGAATTGCCATAACTTATTAGGGTTTTGAAAGAACTTTTAATTTACCAACTGTTTTCTTTTTTTTTGCTTTTGAGAATGAACTGGTTTTTTCATTCGCTTATTTCGTTCCCAGGTAGAACGGCGTCGTTTAGCTTGTGCTGTTTTAGCGTTCTCCTGTGTGGAAATTTTTCAAGTCCTTTCGTTCTCTTTGTTGGGAATCAAACGGGTATGATTTTACTTTTATTTTTGTTAATATTTTAATTTTGCATTTTGTGAAAAGTTGAGATTTTATTGGTAAAATTTTAAAATGTTTGCATTTATTACGCTCAATAATATGGTTGTCACATATGCAAATAATTGCCAGAAGAAAGTTTGGACTACAAAATACAAAAATTGAAAAGTTGAGGGGATCATGGTCTATCGTAAAATCAAAACCATGGGGGACATCCCTATAGACCGAAGTGCTGTGGGCTCAAACCGAATCACGCCAACGTTATGGAAGTTTCTGGATTGTGTGAAATAAGAGTAATACCAAAGGTGCTCTTCTCCTCTGTTTTGTAAGTGAACGAAAGGCAACCCTTGATTGTTGAACGATCTACTTTTCTATCCTAATGGCTAGAAAGCCGCGTTTTTTTTAGAGAAAAATCGCGCTGAATTTTTGCAATATTTTGGAACTTCTTCTTTCAAAGCGGTGAAACCTCGAGATACTTTTCCATCATTGTATATTTTGAATATAATAAGTAGGATAGAGCGCCTGGACAATTCGACATCCAACCCGTAATCGCAACGACCCAATTGCAAAAGCGGAGCTCTACCAACTGAGCTATATCCCCCCGAGTCAAGTGGAGCATGCATGAAGCAGTCAGATGCTTCTTCTATTCTTTTCTTTGGCGCAGCTAGGCCATCCTGGACTTGAACCAGAGAACTCGCCCGTGAAGTAAATCATCGCACCTACGGTCCAACAAATTGGGAGAGGTTTCGTAACGTTTTAAACGTTATGCTTATATTGCTAAAAGGTGAAATGTTATAATTTGTTTTTCTAATGCTCCTATTTTTAATTAGCATAATAACATAAAATGGCTATATTTTTAGGGTAAATTTTGGACAAGATCAGAGCAGTTTTTAAAACTTGGACATTTTTTTAACAGATTCTTCGTTTTATTCATCAAAACAATCAATTTTTTTTGTTTAATATTTTTATTCCTAAATTGATCTTATATTTATTTGGGAAGAAATCAAACACCTGAACTTTGTTTTTTTTTTTTAACAGAGATAGATTAATTTAAACTAACTACATCTACGCATTACAAATATATACAAATTATGCGCCATTCACGCCATCCACGCCGTGTTACGTTGAATACATCGCTTTACGGGACTCGCTATTGTGGCGGGACGATGCCGCATCCGTCGCTTCTAACGCTTGTAGCCTTCTCCATAAATCTTCAATAATCTTCATCTTCTTTGTCCACAAGGGGATTCGAAACCACGCCCCTTGAGACTTGATGCCTCACTCTTAACCAACTGAGCTAGAGATCATTGGCCGAACTTTGTTTGCACAATCTCTTTGAAAAAATTTGAAATTTACCTAAAATAAGAAAATAATAGGACTTTATATCTCAACACGGAAAAGATAACAAAAATACATCAGTGTTTTGGCTTTTTTGTGATTTTACTCTTTAGATTTGAATATTTATTATTTTACTATGACACGCACATGACACATGCTCTCTCTCTCTCTCTCTTTTTCTCTTTCTCTCTCTCTCTCTTTCTTTTTCTGCGTGCGCGCCCAGGTCTTCTACAATATTATGCAGAACCATTTTCCATTCACTTCTCTTTTGTTAATTCACTTTACATTCAATTTTTTTTTATTCTATCAATTTTTTTTAGGTCTTCCATAATTATGCTGAACAATTTTTCATTCAATTTTGTTTTTGTTCATTCAATTCTCTTTTATTCATTCAATTTTTTTTGTTCTTTAAATTAACTGGAGATTACAAATTTCATTTTCATTTTTTATGAATATTAAATTTTAAAGTAAGCTTATCAGAAAATTAAATGAATGTCAAGAATCTATTTTATTTCCATTTTCCATCTTATTATCATGTCATTACGAGTATTATATATAGCAGATTATTATATGATAATGTAATCATACTACTGGATAATATAAGATAAAATCACAGTATCGCATTATTATCATATGATTATCACTGTATCACCTTATCATATGATTATCACAGCTTCGTCTAAAATGTAATTATCAATGTATCATATTGCATTTTAATTTTATTATCATGCCATTATCAGTATCGTATGTAGCAGATTGTTATCATCTCATTATCATAATTGTTTTGTAATTTTTTTTCACGCAAGTATCATATTATCATACTATTATCATTTTATTATCAATAAGAATCTTATCATAATTTACATTATCATCTCGTTATCATAACTTTTATGTAATATTTTTCCATGGATGTATCATATTATCATACTATTATTATAACTTTATTATTTAATCATCATCTGGTTATCACTGATATCATGATTTTTTTGTAATTATATTTTCACGTACGTTATCATCCAATTATCATAACCTTATCATACTTCATTATCATCTAGTTATCATAATTTTTATGTAATTTTTCTATATAGGTATCATATTATCATAACTTTATTATTTAATTATCATCTGGTTATCACTGATATCATGACTTGTTTTGTAATTATATTTTCACGTACGTTATCATCCAATTATCATAATCTTATCATACTTCATTATTGTCTAGTATCATATTATCATATGATTATCACAGTATTACATTATCATATGATTATTACAATTTCACCTTACCATATAATTATCAATTTATCATATTGCATTGTCATCTTATTATCATGCCATTATTAGTATCATATGTAGCATATTGTTATCATAATTTTTCTATAATTTTTTTTCAAGCAAGTATCATATTATCATACTATTATTATTTTATTATCAATAAGAATCTTATCATACTATTATCCTGACATTATCATCTCGTTATCATAATTTTTATGTATCTTTTTCATATAGATATCATATTATCATACTATTATCATAACTGCATTATTTAATTATCATCTGATTATCTCTGGTATCATGAATTTTTTTGTAATTATATTTTCACGTACGTTATCATCCAATTATCATAACCTTATCATACTTCATTATCATCTTGTTATCATATTGCTGTGTTATATAATAATGTTATGATAACAACGTGATAATCATATGATAATCAGACTTTTTTTTTATAAAAAAAAATAATTTCTCTTCAGTTTTATGATAATGATATGATAATGCAGTGAATAATTATATGATAATCAGATGCTATTTTTTTTGCAAAAATCATTTTTTTGTGCAGAAACTCATTATTTTCATCATAACATTGTTTCTTATGCAGATTTTTAGATCTAAAGTTGAAAAAATTCAAGATTAATGTATTTAAATTTGAAAATTGAAATAAATCGTATTTATCACCACGAATTAAGGAAAAAATCGCTAAAATCAAATATGAAAGGACGACGAAACGATGGCGGGGCGACAGAGAAACAACGAAGAAAAAGGAATAAAAATAGAGAAGAGAAAAAGAAATAAATAAAAGAAAAAGAAAATGGTGAAGAAAAATGAACCAGAGAAGAAGAAAAAGAAAGAAGAAGGAGAGAAGGAAAGAGAAAAAGAAAAAGAAAAATGACAGGTGTTACTTAGAGTAAAATAAATATGATTAGAGTAAAATAATAATAAGGAGTAGGTATAATTATAATATAAACATGTCTTAAAGTAAAAAAATAAATATATTAAAATGATGAGATATTTTCTTTATATTTTCCTTATTGGGGTAGGAAATCATATTATTTTCAAAAAGAGAGTATTTTTCCTATTTTTCTTAATCTTTTTCTCTATATTTAAACAAAAGCCTTTTAATTAACTGCAAATCAAATTTAAACTGCAAAACAATATTTTTGATGCAAATTCATTCATCAAATCTGTCATTTTTCTCTGTCCCAATCGAGTAGGTCAAAGATAAACAAGTGAAACATGAGTTATAGATCGCAAGCAATGTGATAATGATAGGTCTTGCTTTTGCTGCAACTGCAAAGAAGAGCTACAAAAATCTAAAACAATCTGTTTATAATTAATCAATAGAACTGTCGGTTTTGTTTACTATTTTTATTTAAGGTAAAACATTTACTGAAAATCCTACTTGTGTCCAAATATTTCAAAAGTATCTATATTGTTCTAAAACACATGTTTTTATTTCAAAAATATCCATCCATTAAAAGGCTCACGCCTGAGCTGACATGGCGTTGACATGGCAGGCCACCTATTTGCCACCATGACAATTTTTAGATAAAAAGTGCAAACATGTCTTTGGATATTTTATAAAAAATATTTACACTCTCAAACTTTAAACCATTTCAACCAAATTCTTAAATTCAGAAAGTCAATTAAAAACAACTCAAATAACTAGATAGATCAACAATAATAAAAAATTCATAAAATAACATCGTTTAAAATAAATAGTATTTTTTAATTTTGAGAGTGTAAATTTTAAAAAAAAAATTATTAACTAATTATAATTTATATTTTAAAATTTTATGAATTTATTACTATTATTATCAAAATGTCAAACATTTAATGAAAATTTTACAAAAGTTTAAATTTTTCAATTTTATCCAGTTTGTCCTATTATGAACTATACAATTTTTCTTTTGTGGTGTTGATATGTGGCATTACCACATTAGCACCATGTATACACCATATGAGCAAAATTACATAATTTGAATTTATTAAAACAAAATCATGCGTTTCAAAACAAATTAGATAAAATTGAAAGATCTGAATTTTTATGAAACTTTCATGAAAGATTTGGTATTTATTTAACGAAAATAATTTAATATTCTCATTTATTAAAACATTAAAATTGATAATTAATTTTATCAAATTTAAATTAATATTTTAAATACAAATTATGCTAGAATCTATAATTTAATTTACATTTAATCATGATTAAAACTCACTAATATAAAGAGCTAAAAGAAATTAAAATAAGTGAGAATGCTTTTTCCAAGTACTATTCTTTTAATTTCCATGACAAGATGGCCTTAAGATAAAGCAACCGACTAATGTAGGAAATGGACAAAGAACATATGCCAAACACAATTTTTAACTTTTCTATAATGACTAATCTGCCTACAAACCATCATGGACATTAAATATAATCACTATGCTAGACTTATCTAAATACTGAATATTTATCTCATTGTGTCATGTTATTTTTATAATAAATCAATAAACATTTGTGATAGAAATTTTTCTAATTATCATCTAATTTTTTTATTATTAATATTTTTACATGATATTTATTATACGAATGACATAACGCAACAGTTACGTACTGTTATCAGACTTCCGATCCATCCCTTTATTACCCGAAAAGGGCATCAATGTAATCATAAACGACGAAAATTATTAGGGGAGAACTGTTTGTGCTTTGTAGAAAGAAAAGGAATCTCCATTTTGACAATTAAGTACACAATGAAAGGCAAACTACTAGTTTTAAGCATTATTTATGAGACAATCATGTCCTTAAATGTTCATAAACATAAACATTTGTAATTCTCAACCTCTCTCTCCTAAATTCTAATACCAAACATATGGATATCCCAGAAAAGATTATCCAACACAAATATTCTTTTTGTATAGCAATCATTGCTTCACTTGTAATTTCATTGATTTTATATGCAGCTCCTCGGTTTCTCACAATTCTTGCATATTTTTGGCCGCTTTTCGCCTCGACCGCTGTCTTCTTGGTGTTAATTATAGCGTTTGGTGGGGTGTCTGAGTCGCCATCTTACGTTCATGGTAAACAAGCAGGCGAAGGCCTTCTTCACTACGTTTCAGATCAGCAGCATAATGTGGATCATCCTTAGAACTAGTATTGAGGCATCCTTTAATCAGTAAAACATGTAATTATATGAAGAATTTGCATATCAAAATGTAAAGAAATGTAAATGTGTAATTTCAAGAAGTGAGTTTAAGAAAGTTTACTTTATGTTTACATAATTCTTTGCATAATCTCTTTCTTTTTAATATTAAAATGAGATCATGACTATACCTTATGTTTCCATTTCCGGAAAGAGTTCTGCTCATTTTATTTATGGTCCCCTTTGGCCAAGATATATAAATGAGTAGAATTAATATTCAATAATAAAATTGAATTAAAAATAAGAAATACGAAGGGAATTAATTTGATTCATATGCGTATCACACGCTTTTAGGGGCGAAGCCAGAACTAAATTTGATTTAAAAGAGAAAATTGAAGGGGGGGAATTGCAAAAAAAATTAAAGTTAATAAAGATGCTACACCATTCATTTTAGGTGTTACAAAGTTTGAAAAGATAAATAAAAACGCAAAAATTAGCTTCCTCTACATCCGTAGTATATTCGGGCACACATGTTCATGCGGTTGATTTGCACCATTCGGTTCACTTTCTTACAACTAAGAAAAGGCGTAAATCATTATAAACACCGTTGGAATTGTGATACCAAATCAATATGGAAAATCGAAATTTCTTTTCAACATTTTAAACTGAGTGACCTTTTGAGCATCAATTCTCGTTTCTCTATTAACCATTTTGAGCGTACAAATACATAGTTTTATCTACCCACAGTCGAAACACAAAATCATTAAGACCCGACACTTTCAGATAGTGAGTCTCATTCCAATTAATGATCAAAATGATAGATAATCATGTAATTTTTAAACCCTTATTCAATATTTTCTAACAATTCCCCACCTGAATGAAACTCAATGAGGAATTAAAGGACATAAATAAAAATAATAGAGTTAACAGTCGGATATAGCAAAAGATAATAAGTATTCTATCTCGGAACGTTCCCTTAAGAAAATATGCTTAGCTTACTGGCAGAATAATAGACTTGAATGTCCTTGAAATATGTTAACCTTGCACTAAAATAAAAATGTGATATATAATAAAAAGGAGATAATTCCAAACACAAGAGCTGGACGATATGGATTCAAAATCATTAACGGATGTTGAACGTGAAGAAGAGAAGCAGCTCCTAGAACGTGCAAGTAAGAAAAAAACCGTTATTGAACCAGAGACCAACAATTAGCAGCAAACAATTCAGACAAAAACACTTAAGCAAATTCTCTTGCATTTACTCTACTTATTCTTAGTTTAAACACTTGAATTTTCTTTAAGCTTTTGTACTTGGTTTCAATTACTACAATTTTATTAAGCTTTTGTATTCAATACTTAAGTACATTCAGAAAAATTAACAAAATCAAATTTTTATTTAATTTCAAGCTTTTCGTTCTTACCATAGCATTTGAGTATTTTTGAGGAAGTCAAAAACGCTTACATGATGATTTAAAATCAAAAATTAGTTATAGTAATCGATTTAAGATCAATTCTCCAGCACAAATTCTGAAAACACACAAGTCAACAAATGTGAATAAAAAATAATTTCATATGTGGTATGGCTTTCATTCTTTTTATTTAAATTTGAAAAATAGCTATAATTGGTAGCTCAAAATGCAAAACATGCTAAATATGGCATTTTGAGAAATTTGGCATATATTATATTTGATGATTCTAATCAAGGGTGGCGCCGAAAATATCATAGATGTTAACAACCTAAATCAAAGTATATAAAAAGAAATTGTTCGCCTAGCTGAAAATTTAGATTATGTTAGCCTAATCATAATTAAAGGGATCTTAAGGTAATCATTAAGTCCTTGTATGATGATTTTTTGTGGGCAAATCATGACCTCCAACTGAAATGGCTATATAACAAAATAAAATTCCATTGTATATAATTAAGCTATATATTGACAAAACAATATTAATTTTATATAATAAAATGAAGCATATATAATTTGATACTTGATAGTGTTGTTTGCAATAATTTAAGGGTGGCAATATTTTTAGGGCAGTAAATGGTAGACAGTATTTCCAGAAACGCTATTTTGACAAAATACAAAATATTAGTACTTTGTACATATCAATTATGGCTACGAAAATAGCATCACCCTAATTTTATTACATAAAAATTGTAAAAAATGAAAATTATTGAAAAAAAATTTATTTCATTATATTAATAATATATAATTCAAAAATTATATACTAGTTTATAATAGAAAATTCTCAATGTAAAATGCACTAATAAATCCTCTTAAGATATCCTGCATGCCATTAATATGACATACAAAGCTTAGGGATATTCAGTTATTGTGTAAAGTCTAAACTGATAGAAAGAGTTATCACTACAAGAGTTTATTACCGTGAAAATATCTCGAAACATCCCTTGCAGGGGAATTCCACGCTGTACTCTATAGAACTCTTCACTTTCATCTAGCACCTGAATCAAATTCATGTAAGAATTCATACATCCACAAAAATCAATAGAAACAGAGACAAACATAACAATACGAATAAAACTGCTACTACCTTACTCTAGTGGCCCTTATCGGACTTGACCAAGACAAGCCGCTTCCTAAATCCTAAAAAATATGAAGGCCATTTCAACTATATTGGGTCAAGAAACTATATTGCTCTGCAGAACAAGGAAAATTGGTACAACTTACGTTGGCAATATATATGTGATGAGTTGGATCAGATCAGATTTGGTAAGTTCATGCTTTGTGGATTCCACTTCTCTCTTTACCTCATCTATTCGACAATTCGCATCTCTCGTGTAATCATTTTCCAAGCGTGCTGACATCAGAATTGCTCATGCAATAGCGAAATCATCTTCACCGGTATAAAACTGCATTGTTGAAAATAATATTAGTTGAAAACAATAAAACGCTCTCCAAGATACACATTTCCCTATCTATAAAGTGACACAAATTAAACATGACTATAACACTGAATTTAGTATTCTTTTCACAAGAGCATTGATTATGACAGCACAATCCTTAAATAACTGAAATAGTGGTCACAGATAGGCAGAATGTACATCAAAAATTAAAGCAACATTCTAAAAATAAAGTGATATCTAAATTTAGCAAATAATTATGTAAAAATTGTATTTTCTACATGTCACTAGCATTTTACATAGCCAGCTAATAATTCACTATATGACTGCCCACATGTCTTTCCCAGAAATTGTGGTTCCAGTTAAATTATGCCGGTCATCTTACCATTAGAAAGAAAGACTATGGTAGATGCGAACTTTGCCTCATATTTGCCTGTAACAAAATGACACTAAATTCTAGTTCATGCCTTTCAACAAAACATCATAAGATGATGATAGGCCACGTAAAGATAACATCAATGTTACAGACATCATAATATTGACCTCTAACAAAATGGTCTGCTACAATAATAAGATAAGTAGAAGTAGTATCTATTTTTAACTGATTCACAAAAACCAAAAAAAATTGCCATAACAGCACAAGGCATATGGACTTATTGAATCCCTATAACAAATAAAACAATGCATTCTATTAAACAGAATTTCCATAAAATCAAAGGCGTAAATGCATTTCATTCATCCATAAAAATAATAGGCCAAAGGTATAACAAACTCCGCTAAGTATTTTTTTAAAAAGCACATAAGCCGTTTTACTTATTTTTTTGCCACTCGGGCCCTCGATGTTTTTATACGGTGCAAAAAAACATTACAGTTTTTCGAAGAAAAAAAAACACAAACCCGTTTAGTTTATTTCTTTACCACTTAGCCCCTCAACATTTTTAGTTATTTCGGTGGATTTTTTCAATTGATGGGGTTTATTTATACTATTTAAAAACGCTGAGGGCCCAAATGGCAAGAAAATAGCTAAAATGACTTATGTGCTCTTTCTAAAAACTCGAAAGGTTTCTGTACTTTCTGCTAAAACAATGCTCCGTCCCAAAAAATTGTCCACTTTCCTCTCTTTTTTTCCCCAAATACTTGCTCATTTCTAGTAAATCGCAACTTTTTAATGTTAATCTTCCTATATTTCCCTTATTTAGAGTCCAATATTTATTATCATTATCCCAAGGAAGTGAATTAATTAGTCGTAGTGTTTAATAAGGGTATAATAGAAAAAATGAAGATGAATCTGTAAAAGTTTAGAATATTAATTGTGTATGTGAAAATGCAAAGTGGATGGTTATTTTGAGACGGATGGAGTAATTATATTGTTCGTCTTTCATGATTAACAAGGTTGCAATTTCTAGAATTCAACTCTTCCAAATTTTAACAAAAGAGCAAGCCATCTTAAAAGCAATTAAATCAGGAAGTAACATGATTTTGCAAGAATTAAATACAATTCAATCCTTGCAAGTGATATATTCCGGACAAGAAAAGTTTAACAAAAGAGCAAGCCATCTTAAAAGTAATTAAATCAGGAAGTAACATGATTTTGCAAGAATTAAATACAGTTCAATCCTTGCAAGTGATATATTCCGGACTAGACAACTTGTGGAAATGATTCTGAGAAATTGTCAGCAAAATCTGCTCAGAAAAAGCCAACTAAATGAATTCAAAAGCAACCAACCTGTCGACTTGCCGAAAATAAAAACTATGTTAATACGGACACATGAATTCACAACAAACATGCTAAAGGATTCAAAAGATTAAAACATAGGTCAATTATCAGCTAGAAAAACAACACTAGACATGCCAACATCTAAATACAATCCTGTTACCACATGAACCAAATATCATGGTATTTTCTCTGAATTTATCAGTATGATAACCAATCAAAAATACATATAATAGATTAGGAGAGGATATAACCTGACCAGTGTATAATTGATTTGAATTCCCAAACAGTAGAGATGTTGACGAGCCTCCACTTTTGCACTGTTAATAACAGCCCAAGAAGGCTTTACTACGATAAAGAGGCTTTTGAGATGCTTTTTCGTCTCATAATAAGTCCTTCAATCAAACTAATATACGTAGATTTATGTAACACGATGCCCTCCTGTGTTGATTCTTGAAACATACGCATTGCATCCTTGTATTTCCCTTGAGCACACAGCTCATTGATCTGTTCTGAAAATTCATTAGATTTTGGATCAGATTCTTGATGAGTTTCACTGGTATTGACATTTTTCTGTTCATCTAACAATATGGTGGTTTCCTGCAATTTTTCCTGTTCCATAAACTTTGAGATAAACTCTTCAGCCTCTTTTGTCCTACCTGCATCAGCAAGTGTACCAAGAATAATATTAAAAGTGTAAGAATCAGGCCCTAGCTTCTTTTCCTCCATCTCTGCAAGAAGATCAAATGCCTCCTCAAATCTGCCTTCTTTGGAAAGACTTGATATCAATGTGTTGTAAGTAACTGCATCAATAGATTTCCCCTTCAAAATCCATGTGTTGAACAGTTTAAGAGCCTTATCAAGCATGCCCTCTTTGCAAAGCCCACGAAGAAGAATGTTACAAGTGAACACATCGGGTTTAAATGAATTCTCAACCATTTCATTATAAAAATGAAATGCTTTCTCAACTTGCCCCTCCCGGCAGTAGCCATGAATGATTGTATTGTATGTGATTTCATCAGGAACCAAGCCATTCCCTAGAAGTTCATTCAACATATCAACTGATAGGTCAGTTTTCCCTGATTGGCATAACCCTGTAATAACAGTGTTATATGTGGCGGTGCTTGGAAGAATCTCTTTCTCCTTCATCTCATCCCAAAGCTTCATTGCTTTAGCTGACTTTTCATCTCTAAAATATCCCATTATCAAAGTTCCATAGCTGACCTCATCCACAAAATATCCACGCTTACTAGCACTATTGAGCAACTTGCATGCTTCATCAAGTTTCTTCTCTTGGCAAAGAATATGAAGAATTGTATTAAGAGTTACACTATTCATTTTCAAACCTTTCCTTCCCATTTCATCCATTGTCCTGAATGCATCATCTAGATTTCCAGCTTTACAATATCCACTAATTAAAGTGTTATATGTAACACAATCAGGTGAAAATCCATTTTCATCCATCTTTCTAAGTTCACGTCCTGCATCATCCATCTTCCCTTCCTTCACATACCAATTAACCACTATATTATGTGTAACGACATTCGGCTTCACTCCCTTCCCTTCCATCTCACCAATCAATTCAAAACTCTTTAAGCTATTATTACACTCAAAGCATCCATTAATCAAAGTATTATACGTAACAACATCAGGTAACAACTTTAAACTCTCCATCTGATCTCTCAACCTAAACGCCTCATCAATCCTACCATCTCTACAAAACCCAGCAATCAACATATTATAAGTATAAACATCGGGCAACACATTAGTCTGCGTCATTAAGTTAAGAATCTGAGCAGCCTCCTTGAACCAACCTAACTTACAGTACCCCGAAACCAAAATATTAAAAGTATAGCGATTTGGCAATAACCTATCATTTTTCATATCTATCAACAAATCCCTAGCCTCATTCAACTTCCCTTTCTTACACAAAAAATCCAAGATCGTATTATAAGATACATTATCAGGAAAACAACCAAATTCCCGCATTTTCCCGATCAACCCGAGACCCTCCTTAAACTTACCCTCAACACAACACCCATAAATCAAAATATTAAAAGTATTAGTATTAACCTCAACATCCAACTTAATAGCATCACTAAAAACAGCTCTAGACAAGAGAATAGAATGCTTAGAAGGGCATCTAACCAAAGCATTAATAAGAGTGTTACAAGTAAGCAAATTGGGCTTAAGATTCAACCTTTTCATTCTATTAAAAATCTGAGCAGCATGGTGGGGCAAACGGCACGCCACGTAAGCGCCAATCGAGGTATCCAGAACGAGTTTCAACGACCTAATCTTGTTAACCGGCAAATTAAGGAGGTGGAGGTGGAGCATATGGGTTTTATCGGCCGCGATAAATGCGGTGAGGAGGGATTTGGCGTCGGAGAATTTATGATGACAGAGAAGCGGAGAGAGCAGGGAAAGTAAAGGGAGTGGTGAAATTGATTGAGAGAGGTGCAGCTGTGACCATTTGAAGAAGGAGAGCAGAGTGTTGGGCTTGTTGAAGAGGGATTTTGATGAGAGAATTGAGATTAGGAGATTAGGGTTTTGGGAGAAATGGGGAATGTAGGGTTGGAGTTTCTGCAGCTGTAATGGTTCTTCTTCTGATGATGTAAGAATGTGTGTTAGTTTCGATTCTAGGGTTGATATTTCATTAGGTTTCCATGCTTCCATTTTCTTTACAATTCAGCTTGCAGGGGAAAACTGAGGATGATGATGATGACCTCTAACGATGGCGTTTTAAAGTTTACTTTTATTGTTATTAAATTCTGAAAAACTATTTTAATTATATTAAATCGATTTTAAATTTTAATCAACCAACTAAAAAGTTATTTTTAATTATTTAAGTTAATTATAAATTTATAATTAGTCAAGTAAAAATTATTTTTATTTATTTATTTTAAGTTTACATTAAATTTACATTGAATTTAGGGAAAAGGTACAAAAATGATCTCAATGTTTCGCCCGTGTCTCACTTGGGCCATTAATGTTTTTTCGGTCTCAAAAATGACCCTCACGTTATAAAAAGAGAACATTTAGACCCTTCAATTAACAGGAACTTATTACAACGTTAAGTTCCCTGACGTGGCAATTAAAAGAGAATAAAGAAGAAACAGAAAATGCCATGTCATTCTTTTACATCTCAAGTAAAACTCATCCCTTCCGCTGCAACACGTATTAATCATCATCTTCAATGTTTTTTTTTCATAAATTAAATCCAGAATAAACAAGGGAATCCTCTCATTATGCGTACGTTCGAGTCATTTACCTCGACTCCGACCTTGTTCTCGTCGACGACATTGCCAAACTCGTCGCCACTCCACTAGGTGAAAACTCAGTTATTGCAGCTCTTCATGAATACTGCAACGTGAATTTCACTTCTTATTTCACACCAGCTTTCTGGTCCAATCCATCTTTATCACTCACATTCATTCACCGACAGAAAAGCTTGCTACTTTAACACTGGAGTTATGGTGATCGATCTTGATAGATTGAGAGAAGTTGATTATACAACGAAGATCGAAGGATGGTGGAATTACAAAAAAGAATTGAGAATTTATAAACTGGGTTCACTGCCGCCATTTTTGCTAGTGTTCTCCGGAAAAATTGTTCTGGTTGATCATAAATGGAATCAACACGGGCTCGGCGGAGATAACTAAGATTCTACTAAGCTCGCGGTGACAAAGATTACCGTCCTCAGAGTTGGAGATGGCGGTGAAGATATTTATTAGAGAAGGATCACGATACAAACACGTGGAGATTCCGGCTGCCGGCAATAACGCTTCCGGAGATGGCAACATGATGTGTATCAGCGGGAAGTTGGTGATTACGGATCCTAAAGCCTCGACGGAAGAGAGTTTGTTTCTTGTAGAGTACTCTACTAAAGAGTGTAAATGATAATAAAGTCTCGACGTCACAGATTTGTAGTACTGCAGTAGTGTAGGGACGTTTTTTGTATACGATTTTCATGTATCGTACGTTATATATATATATATATATATATATATATATATTATATGCTTTTGTATTTTCTGTGTTGTTTGTATTTTCTGCAATTTGTGTATTTAAACAGGATTTGTATTAAATTAAAAATCCGGGAAAAAAAATTTAGCCCAGAATTAGTCATTTTGGCGACGGAATAATTACGTTTAGCGACGGATTATATCCGTCGCTAAACATGAAAACGTTGTTCTAATAATGCATTTGGCGACGGATTGTGTCCGTCACCAAATCTGTCGTGGCTCGTCGCCAAACGCGTCGTTTGGCGACGCGTTTGGCGACGGCCATGCGCCATTTAGCGACGGATACTTCCGTCGCTAAATGGCGATGGATTTTTTGTGGCGTCGCTAATATAATTAGCGACGCCACATTTGCCGACGGATTCAGTCCGTCGGCAAATCCGTCGGGAAATTTCCCGACGGATTTCTGCTTTTTAGCGACGGAAAAATCCGTCGCTAAAAAGCAGCATTTTAGTAGTGAGTAATAATTCATGAATTTTTCTAGAATTCTCTTGGTTTTGATTTTCTATATTCATCAGGTAAACATGTAAAGATTCAATATCCAGATATTGAAGATGGTGAAGCAAACAGGGATGTGGCGAAAGGGATGTTTCACTTGAGAGATAAAAGGATGATGTGGCATTTTTTGTTTTTTGTTTATATATTTTTAGTTGCCACATAAGAAAACTTAACGTGGCAATAAGTTTCCGTTAATCCAAGGGTATAATTGTTCTCCTTTTATAACGTTAGGATCATTTTTTGAGACCGAAAAAACATTAATGGCTCAAGTGAGACACGGGCGAAACATTGGGGTTATTTTTGCACCTTTTCCCTTGAATTTACACTACCAACCATCATGTATCTGACAACAACCACCTTGGGTCTGACTACTAGATAACCACGGATCCGACCATATTTCCCAACATTGACATGTAGACTATCTTATTAGCCTTACTTATATAATTATACAGACTAATAAAGAGTGTAAAATATATACATATATTATATAGAGTAAATATTGACAACAATAAGTTTTTGTCTCTGTAATTCTCTGTAAGTTCAAATTAACCGATTGAACCACGTGTCATGTTTTAAGTTGCCGGAGTGATAACATCGGAAAGATTTATATAAAGTGGATAAGACACTAGTGTTAGTGATATGCACTAAGTCAATCATGTTTGACCATGTTTGACCATGTTTTGACTTTATCATTTTGTTATTTATTGATTGACAGTTTTTATCATTTTATATTAATGATTAAAATACTTGAATTGTTAATTCTTTCTAAGGTCATCAAGTATGTGACTTGATTGTAGAACCCTTAGGTTTTATAAAAGAATTATATACCATCTATCCCTAATCTTAATAGAATATTGAGACTAGTATGATGTTGACTGATGATTATGTTTTACTAATCATGTATATGAGATATTAAGTCAAATCATAGGTGCTATTTAAGAAATAACGTACTGGATGACCCACTATGAGAATACTATATAGATCACTGTCATAAGTAATTCTCATTACAGTTCTATTAGTATAATCCTTTGACCTTGAAATCATCATGTATTTCTACATAGCTATTTCATATTTTGATACAATCTTACATTATCTTTAACAGGATAATGGAATAGATTGTCATTGGATATGAAAGTAACTATGTGAGAAATGTGAATGACTGAGAAGGAATTTGTCCCTCATTTATTTGAGTAAGATATATATGGGTCCCTTGAAGAAGATAGACTGAAGGAAATGCATGGCCATGCTAAATGAATTGATAAAGAGTTATCATTTTCAGTCTACTTAGAGTCAAGAAACTAATGATTGAATATTATAAGGATAACAGGACTATGCCTTATATTCAATCTGGATATCGAGAGACAAAGGGATTAAAATATTATTGTAAATGATTAAATCGGATTGTCGATATTCGTATAACTTGGGTAGTCATAATGTCTTGCTAGAGGCCACTTATGACTTGTGGGCTGAAATAGGGATTTCGGACCTACTGCCAACGTTATATGAACCTACAGGGCCGCACACTAAGAACAGGCACAAAACAGTTATGGATTGTACAAGCCCAATGTGATTAAATGATAAATTATTATATATATATATATATATATAATTCGTAATATATATAAATTAATAAATATATATTAATTCGAAATTAAGGATAAGTATTTTTCTTAATTTATTATTTTTTGAAGATAATAAATATAATAATTAATATATATGGATGATTATCAAAAAGGAGTTTTTGATAAACATAAACTTGTAAGAATTACAATGAGATTGAAATTCAAATTTGTATCAAATCCTAGTGTTGTTGCATGACTATAAATACACATTAAGGAATAGTTTTGAGGATCACGAAATTCATTATTCACTAAATCACTAAAATTCGAAATTGCTTGTGAAGCAATAGTGCTAGCACACAAGCACTAGTTTTGGCTAAGGTCTGTTCGTGTGGATACTCGTAGAGGACGCATTCTTTTGGAGGCGTTTCTGATCTGAGGCCAGATATCACCAAAGTGAACCACCTCCTTCCTTCCTACATTGCTGTTGAATTCGACATACAAGTAAGCAATAATTCTGTTGTTAATCTATTTATTCGAATTACATGGATCTTGGTTTGGGTTTTAGTTAAAATTTTTGAAATTCCGCTGCGTTATGAACCTAGAAAACCCAACACCTAGTAGGACGGTTTCAAGAATATTACTACGGGAAGTTTGATATAACACCCTAATTAAAAGATGGAATGGGGACCAAGGAAAATATTAAGAAAAGTTATGAAAATAAAGTTTGAGTCCAAATTGGTAAATAACCAGTTAATTCTCGAGAATTGGAATTATAATTTTTTTTACGGAAGAATATTAATTTTTGGATTCGTTTATTTATAGGATGTAAATAATACGTGTAAGTATAAATCTAAACGATTAAGTAATCGTTGAAATAAAAGATAAGTTAAAAGAGATATTTGTATCAAATCTAGAAAGTAAGGATTGAAGAGGAATTTTAGCCATCATATATAAAGGAGGTGATATGAATCGTAGGATTCAAATAAGAATCCAGAAAAGGAGTAGAAGATCAACGAAGGAAAAGAACGGCGATCGCGAGAAATTCGCCGTCCGACGCACGAATTATACGTTCCTTATATCGATCTTCTCGGAATCGGATTTTCTATCATCCTTAAGCATTATAAAAAAATAAGAATTTGATTGATGATGGTAAAATTGGGTAGTTATTGGTTATTTTTAAGTTAAATGCTTTATGAGTGTCGAATTCGTCAAAAATATGTCAGTTTTGGTATTTTCGAAAAAACTAGAATGCGGGAATTACAAAGGAGAGTGTTTTATACGTGTAGGGTGTGTCGGAACACGTCGGGGCGGCCCTGGAAAAACGATTTCTGGGGCTGTGCGTGAGCACAGCCGTGCTGCGCGAACGCACAGCCAAGCTGTGCGCCCAAACAATGTTAGAAAATTTTCACTCGCTAACTAGTAGTAATCCGGAAGTCGGATGTCGAACCCACAAGGACAAGAGGTTTAAAGTGAATGAATACGGATTTGAAGTTCAATTCGGAAAGCGACAATTAAATTGATTTAGATTAACAACTATGGAATTTAATCACTAATTTAACGAATAATTAAACGCTAAAGCAAACAATTAACACGTTACTTAAATTAACAATTAACTAAACAATCACTAAATAACACAAGATTTAATCAATAAGAGAAAAACTTAGAGGTTGATAATTAGGGTTGAAACGTTCTAGCTAACCGGGGTTGATTTAGTATTTGGTTCGAGTCAAGTTTTTCTAAAATGCCTAATCCGCTATCTCGAGTCCGCAATTAGAGCTAATTGTAATTAAATTAATACACCGAAATCTAAATCGCTCTCGCATAATTAGATTTCGATTATATCAATTGAATCCAATCACAAAGCTAACCTATAACCAATTAAGTCCTAAACCGCTCTCGCGTGATTAAGCCCTAATTAAATGATTTGCTAATTTCGAGTTATTAAATGACTCTTGCCTAATTAATTAACCTTTTAACCTAGGATTAGGAGATCAATCTATCTTAGGCATTAAGCACACAAATCACTACAAACCCTTATACCCAATCAAGACCTAATCAACTAATAATAATCACCCTTCATTAAAAAACCCTAAACAAGGGGTTTAGTGATAGGAGTATTTTACTCCTATCTTTAGTGTCGTTTCCGCATGCTTTATTAACGTTTTATCACGGTTTTATGGTATTTCGAATGCCTTATTACGTGTTTTAGTATTTCAGGTACTTAGGAGCATTGCGGAAGCATTTTGGTGCAAAAGTTGGAAAAGACGACAAAAGCGATGCAGAAGCTCATTTGCAAATCTGAAAAGCTGACTCCTGGGCACTAATTGACCAATTTGGACTAGTTAGAAGCCTCAAATGAACTCGTGATCTTCATGAAAGTTAAAGTAGACGTCCTACGCTTTCCAACGGTTCAAGAATCGACTCAATCGGACATTTCTACACCGAGTTACGAAGGTTTGAAGATCGAGATCCGAAGCAGAAAATGGCAGTTCGAATCGGGCTCCTCATTTAGCCCAAGGAGCTCTATTCGAGCTTGGGCTTGCTGGAATGGGGAAATCTTATTTCAAGATGCAACAAGGCTTTATTAATTTGCTATTTTGGGCCCAACACATGTGTAAATGAATGTTTGTCTTTTTCCTTCTTTTGTAAGTACTATATAAGGAACCTTACCTCTATTTTAGGTCAAGAAGATTTCCCTAGACTTTATTCTATTAGTGTACTTTTGAATCTTCTCCTAATTTTAGAAATCCCTAAGTTTAGTCCTTTTCTTCTTCAATAGAATTTCCAGATTTTTATATTTCCTCCATTGTTGGAGCTTAATGCAAGTTTTATTTGCTTTATGAGAACAAGATCTTCATTGTTATTACAAGCTACTTATTGTGAATCTTCATTATCTTTATGGTTGTTTGTTCTACTTATTTAATCAAGGTAATTCTTCTTACTTTAATGTTCTACTTTTCTTATTCTTTAATTGTTTGTGTTAATCTAAATATGAGTAGCTAAATCTCCCTTGTTAGGGGGTTAGTATGATAACTTAGGGGTTTGATTGATTGGTTGGTTCTTAGTGTTGTATGCTTATGTTTCTTCCCTATTACTCATTGCTTGATTAGGATTAGCTACCTTAATCAATGATTATAGTTTGATTGATACACCGAGAGGTGGTTGATTAGATCGACTTTTAGGTTAGAAAACCTAGAATTTAGAGCACCACGAGAGTGGGCTTGAACCTAGGTGACCTTGGAGCGGATTGATTAATCGTTTGATAATGGTTTAGTTTGCCTTGTAACACGAGAGTGAGCTTGGTGTGATTGATTAATTAGATAGCGGTTTTGGCATTCCTTGAGGCTCGAGAGAGCGAGAATGACGTTTTAGGCCTCGCTCGGTCGTTAGTAGCTTACACTTTGACCAATCATGATTGCATAACCTAGGTTGGATTACTAACTCCTTGACTTTCCCCTTTTATTGAATTAGATTCTTGTTATTTAATTCTCCTGACTTGTTAATTGCAATTTCACGTTTAGTTTATTTCTAAAGTAGTAATCGGATACTTGAAACTTCAATTATTTGTGTTTCGCTAAACGAATTGAATCATAACTAAAATTCATTCTCATCAATTGCTCCTAATTCACTCCTTGTGGGTTCGATCTCGTATTTACCGAGTATTACGAGTTGGGTTTTTGCTCAACAAGTTTTTGGCGCCGTTGCCGGGGAGTGACGAGTGTTTATTGATTGATTGAAATTAGTTATTGTTCGGTCGAGTTAGCTCTATTTTCTGTTTTTATCACTTTTGTTGTTTTCGCTTCTTTACGGATTTACGCGTGATGTGTTTGTTGTTGTTTATGTAGGAGATCGACTATAGTGTATGCACAATACACGAAGGGCCAAGCTTCCGCTAGAACCGTTTCAAGACAACCTCGGGAGATTTGAAGGAAGTGTGAGAAGGGAGAATCGTATACCCGTTATCATGGAACATGGGGATGATAACTATGAGGAGGAGCATTATCACCCTCAAGACGATGGAGTGAGGCAACATCCGCCTCCTCCACCCGATGAGAGAAATCGGCAAGAGCAACAAGGGGACAATCACCCTCAAGTTCAAGGCCATCAAGCACAAAGGCAAACTTTGGGGGATTTCTTCCTCCCGGATGTGGATAATGCCACCTATGGGTGCTTTGCAAGACCGGTCACCGCGGCTACTTTTGAAATCAAGCCTAGTACGATTCAACTCCTAGAGAATCGGTGCCAATTCTTTGGGTTACCAAGTGAGGATCTGAATGAACACATAGCCAAGTTCTTGGGAGTGTTGGACACATTCAAGCTCCATAATGTCACCGCCGATCAAATCAAGCTTCGGATGTTTCCATTCTCACTAAGAGATAAGGCTAGCTTGTGGCTTCGATCATTACCTAATGCATCAATCCACAATTGGCGGGATCTTGCTCAAGCTTTCCTTCACAAGTACTTTCCGATGGGGAGAACCGCAAAGTTGACAAAGGACATCATTGATTATTACCAATATGAGGGGGAATCTCTCTATGAAACTTGGGAGAGGTTCAAGGATCTCCAAAGGCACGTACCTCATCATCGACTTGTAAGGGAGCATGTGCTTCAAATATTCTATAATGGTTTGGGTGAGATTACAAGATCTACCATTGATTCGGCCGCGGGAGGTTCTTTGATGCAAAAGACGCTTGATGAGGCTAATGAGTTGATTGAAAAATTGGCTACGGTGAGTAGCGCTTGGTCCTCGGAAAGGAGAAGACCACCGGCTCAAAAGGCATTAATGACGCTTGATCAATCCAAGGAGTTTGAAGCAATGAAAGCTATGAATGCCTCTTTGCAAAGTCAAGTTGATGCCTTGAAGAAGCAAGTGGCTCCACGGAATGCTCCGGTTGCGTATGTCCAAGTAGGTTGTGAGCATTGTGGAAATTTCAATCATGGAAGTAATGAGTGCTATGCCACGGGTCAAACTTGGAGCGAACAAGTGAATTATGTGGGAGGTCAACGCCAAGGGAATGATCCTTACTCGAATACCTATAATCCGGGGTGGAGAAACCATCCTAACTTCGGATGGAGGAATCAGGAGGGCCAAGGCAATGTGCAAGCAAATCAACAAGCGGGTCCTAGTTTCCAAGGAGGAAATAGGCCCCAACAACAAGGTCCTTATCAAGGCCCTTATCATAACCATCAAGGGCAAGGAAACAACTATGGTGGTAGACCTCAACACCCTCCGGGATTCCAACCACAAAAGAATACGGATGAGGGAAATGTGCTTTCCAAAGTACTAGAGAAGTTAGAGAAAATGGATTAAAGGGAGAAGAATCAAGCTTCTACTATCCATCATTTGGAAACTCAAATTTCTCAAATGGCGATTTCGCTTCAAGGAAGACCTCAAGGAGGGTTGCCATCCACTACGGAAAACAACCCTAGAGAGCAAGTTAAAGCGGTAGAGCTCCGAAGCGGGAGAAACCTTGAGAAAGCCAATGGGAAGAAGCATGTTGTTGAGGAGGATGAGCCTCAAGTGATTGTTGATGTAGCAAGCTCAAGCCAAGAACTACCAATGGAATGTGAGGAAGTGGTTATCGAGGTTGAAGAGCCCTATGTGAGGCCACCACCGCCGCCACCGTTTGTACCACCGGTTCCATTCCCAAGCCGGTTAAGGAAAGCTCAAGGGAACGAAAAATTTCACAAGTTCCTTGAGATTTTCAAGAAATTGCAAATCAATCTAAGCTTGGCGGATGCACTTCGGGAGATGCCCCAATATGCAAAATTCTTGAAAGACATAATTATGAACAAGCGTAGTTGGGAGAAAGGTGGGACAATACCGCTCACGGAGCATTGTAGTTCCATAATCCAAAGCAACTTACCGATAAAGCTTAAAGATCCAGGGAGTTTTTCCTATACCTTGCACTATAGGAAATATGAATGCTATAAATTGCTTGTGTGATCTTGGGGCAAGTATTAATTTGATGCCTGCAACTTGCCGATCACTCTCTCAAAAAGCCGTATGGGATAGTGGAAGACGTACTCGTTAAAGTGGATAAATTCATCTTTCCGGTGGATTTTGTGATCTTAGACTATGCGGTAGATAAAGAATGTCCTATGATCCTTGGTCGCCCTTTTATGAACACCGGGCGTGCTCTCATTGATGTTCATGCCGGCAAGCTCACCTTGAGAATTGATGAGGAAAGTGTGGAGTTTGATATGAAGAGAGTGATGCGGAATGCCATCGAGGAGGAGGATTGCATGAGAATTGATGTGATTGATGAGATTGTGGAAGAGCAACTCCGGAAGAATGTGCAATTGTTGAACGAAGCAAAGAGGGTAGAAATTTGTCCTCAACAAATCTCTCAAGTTTCGTTTCATTCCGAGTCGGGGGATGATGAATATACTAGAGAGGATGAACCGAAGCCGGAAAGTTTAAACAAGAGTAATGGTGTGACTCCACCATCTTCGGAGTTGCCCACGAAGGTTGAAATGAAGCCGCTTCCGCCACACCTCCGGTATACTTTTGTTGGGGAAAATGAGACCTTGCCGATAATCATCTCAAACAAGCTCTCTAAGGATCAAGAAAGGAAGGTTGTGCAAGTAGTGAAAGAGCACATGTTAGCAATGGGTTGGCAAATCTCCGACATTCGAGGAATAAGTCCTCAAATTGTGATGCATAAGATTAATCTCGAAGACGAGTCAAAGAAGTCGGCTCAAAGGCAACGAAATTAAATCCGAATATGAAGGAGGTAGTGCACAAAGAGATCGTCAAGCTCCTCAACGCCGGAATAATCTATCCGATTTTGGATAGTGAGTGGGTTAGTCCCATTCAATGTGTTCCTAAAAAGGGAGGTATGACAATGGTGGAGAGTGAAAAAGGAGAGCAAATCTCCACAAGGACGGTAACCGGTTGGCGAGTATGCATCGATTATCGGAAGCTCAACGAGGTAACCCGAAAAGATCACTTTCCGCTACCATTTATCGATCAAATGTTAGAAAGGGTAGCGGGACACAAGTTTTATTGTTTCCTTGATGGGTACTCCGGTTACAATCAAATATTAATCCTCCCGGAAGATCAAGAGAAGACGACCTTCACATGCCCCTACGGTACCTTTGCATACCGGCGAATGCCCTTCGGACTATGCAACGCACCCGCCACATTTCAAAGATGTATGACCTCAATCTTCAACGATATGATTGAAGATATTATGGAGGTGTTCATGGATGACTTCTCGTGTTTGGCGATTCGTTCGATGGTTGTTTAGCGAATCTAAGGCGGTGTGGAGACAAATTTGGTGCTAAATTGGGAAAAGTGCCACTTCATGGTGGATGAAGGCATTGTACTCGGGCATAGGATATCGGAGGCGGGAATTGAAGTGGATAGGGCAAAGACGACAGTTATTGAAAAATTAGTCGCTCCGACTACGGTCAAAGGAGTTCGGGCATTTTTGGGCCACGCGGGTTTTTACCGGCGATTCATTAAGGATTTTTCGTCTATTGCACGACCTTTGATAAGTTTGCTAGTAAAAGATGCGCCGTTTGACTTCACAAGGGAATGTCAAGATGCTTTTGAGAAGCTAAAGGAGGCACTTGTGACCGCTCCCATTATATCATCTCCGGATTGGAGTTTGCCTTTTGAGCTAATGTGTGATGCTAGTGACCAAGCATTGGGTTGCGTGTTGGGGCAAAGAAAGGACAAGCGGGTGCATGTGATCTACTACGCTAGTAGAACTATGGCGGGAGCACAACTCAACTATACCACTATCAAAAAGGAGATGTTGGCGGTTGTCTTTGCTCTCGACAAGTTTAGACAATATTTGCTTGGGTCGAAATGCATCATATACACCGATCATGCCGCTTTACGGTATCTATTCACTAAGCAAGATGCGAAGCCAAGGCTCATTCGGTGGATTCTTCTCATGCAAGAGTTCGATGTAGAAATCCGAGACAAGAAAGGTACGGAGAATGTGGTAGCGGATCACCTTTCGAGATTCGAGAATCCGGAACCAATTCCTATGGGTGTGGAGATTAATGAGCGGTTTCCGGACGAAACGCTTATGATGATTCGGGAAGTGGAGACACCATGGTATGCCGATTTTGCAAATTACCTCTCATCGGGAGTCATGCCTCCGGACTTGACATCCCACAAAAGGAAGAAGCTCTTATCCGATGTTAAAAGGTACTTGTGGGATGAACCTTTCTTGTTTAAAATATGTGGAGATGGAATGTTGAGACGTTGTGTGGCCTTGGGGGAAATGATGCCCATTTTGAGTTCATGTCATGAGACCGGACATTATGGTTCGGCAAGAACCGCCGCTAGAGTGCTTGAGAGCGGGTTCTTTTGGCCAACTTTATTTCGTGATGCCAAAGAGTTTGTTGACCATTGTGATCGGTGTCAACGTGTAGGCAACATCTCAAAAAGAGACGAGATGCCTTTGACTACGGTTCAAGAAGTGGAAATATTTGATGTATGGGGTATAGATTTCATGGGGCCTTTTCTGGTATCATTCAAAAACCAATACATTTTGGTATGTGTGGATTATGTTTCAAAATGGGTAGAAGCGGAGGCTTTGCCCACTAATGATGCTAAAGTGGTGTTGAGTTTTCTTAAGCGGCTAGTGAATCGGTTTGGGACTCCTAGAGTGGTTATTAGTGACGGTGGTTCGCATTTTTGCAATCGGCAATTTCAAGCTCTTATGAGGAAGTACAATGTACATCACCGGGTCGCCACACCTTATCACCCCCAAACGAGTGGTCAAGTTGAGGTTTCGAACCGTGAATTGAAAAGAATCCTAGAGAAGACGGTGAATGGATCCCGAAAAGATTGGTCTTTGAAATTGGATGATGCATTGTGGGCGTATAGGACGGCCTACAAAACTCCACTCGGTATGTCACCATTCCGTATTGTTTATGGGAAGGCGTGTCATCTTCCTCTAGAGCTTGAGCATAGAGCGTAATGGGCTATTAAGAAATTGAACTTTGACTTCAAAAAGGCGGGGGAAAAGAGATTGCTTCAATTGAATGAGTTAGATGAGTTCCGATTCATGGCATATGAGAATACCAAGCTCTATAAGGAGAAAACGAAGCGATGGCATGATGCTCACATCTCCCCAAAGGTCTTAGAGGTTGGTTCGTTTGTACTTCTTTACAATTCACGCTTGCGGTTGTTTCCGGGTAAATTGAAATCTCGTTGGAGTGGCCCATTCAAAATCCGGAATGTGGCGAATCACGGTGCGGTGGAATTGGAGAATTCTAAGGGTGAAACTTTCAAGGTTAATGGCCACCGGTGCAAACCGTATCTTGGACCCTTGACGAATCGGGTGGAAGATGAGATATCTTTCACAACTCCTACATGAGTCCACCGTGAGACGGTCGAGCTTTCGACTTTAAACAAGCGCACTTGGGAGGCATTCCCAAGAGGTTCGATTTAATGTTTTTGTTGTTGTTGTTTAACCTTCTTTAGATTATTTAGATATTGTTTTTTGTTAATTTTATGTCTTTTTGTTCGAGATAACGCCGGTGTGTTTGATTTTGGGTGTGTAGGTATGAAGGCGACGAGAAAAAAAAAAAATTATTATCTCCCCTAATTTTAAGGGAGCTCGAATCGAGCTCCCCCTGAAATTGGAGAGCTCGATTCGAGCTTCCCTTGAGAAAGGGAAGCTTGATTCGAGCTTGGTCACCAAAGACCAAGCTCGAATCGAGCTTGGTAGGAAAAGAGGTGAGCTCGATTCGAGCCCACCTCATTAAAAGGGGGAGCAATTTTTTTTCTTGAAATGTTCCTATTGGTGGGGTTTTACAAGTCTTGGATTGATGTGGTGAAGGCATCTTGGCCTTCCAAAGAGAAACACATTTCACAAAGATTAATGACATGACAAGATCTCCACCCCTCTTTTCCTATTTTTCAAATCTTACCATAAAAAGAACTCCAACACTTCTTCTTCTCCAAACTCTTTTCCACAATTATCCAAAACTCCATAGCCAAGAACTCCATCCTTTTTCTTCTAGCAAAAATTCTCCAAGCTCTATCTCCACCATTTTTAAGCCAAACTCAAAACTAAATACACTTCCAAACACCCTTTTCCTTCCGCTACAATGTCCCGGAATACAAGAGCAAGCCTAGCCTCCAAGAAAAAATCCATACCTCCTAGTGAGCAAGAATTTCAAGAGGAGCTACTATCACAACCTATCCATTCTTCAAAGAAAACAACCACCTTCGGGGCTCTCTCTCACGGAAATACAAGGCACCTTTCGAAATCCGCTCGGTTAGTGAGGGTGAACGCTATGAGAAGCTTAAGGAATTGGGTGTCACCGATGCGTATGCCATTTGTTGGGAGACTATGAAGAAATTGGGCATTCATGAGAAGTTGGAGGCGGATATTCAATTCCTTTTTCTTGACAAGTTGATAAGGATACCGCACGAGCAATGCGAGGCACTCACATTTGAATTCTTCACCACTCTTGCCCCAACCAACAATACTTCTATTACATTTCGGTTGGATGACAAGGAGCGGGAATATACCATGGAAAACTTGTTTCAAGATTTTGCATTGAATGATGAGGGATTGAAAGAGTTGACGGAAATGGGTGCTTTTGAGGCAAGCGAGATATGGAACAAGGCATCGGGTAAACCGAGCTACGACTCACACGTCTCCATTGAAAGAGGTTCGGGATATTGCTACCATAGTCTTGCTCAAGTGGTATGGCCACACCTTTTATGGACGCCATGAGCATAACAAAATAGCAAAGTCGGATTTATTCCTTTTGCAAGCTTTGGATCACCCAACGGAACCGGGAAAACAAGTGCATTTGGCATACCGCTTGATGAAGTCGCTACAAGAGACTCCTAGAATTCAAAAGAAGAAAGGTTTCGGATGGTTGGTGTTGTTTTTGGCAAGAAAAGATCCGGAGTTTGATGAAAGCAAGTATCAAATTCAACCGCCACGAATGATAGACATGGATCACTTGAGCATCGGAGGGTATGTGAGGAAGGAAAGAGTTGTGGGAAAGTACAAGTACGATAATTGGGTAGAAGGACATCCCGGCGAACCAATTCCGCCTAGGTTGCGCGCATCACCAAGGCAAGAGGTAGAGCCGAGGCGAGCTAAAGAGCTGGTGAGGAGGAAAGACAAACATGCGGCCGGAACAAGCGTCGAAGGAGGAGCAATACCGGAGGGCGTGCAATGGGAGCCTCCCGCTCCTAATGTGGATACAAGGAATGACTTTGAAGCCGCCCAACTCCGATTCATGGAGGATCAACGCAAGATGTGGGCACGTATGGAATATCGCATGACGAGGCTTCATGATCGACAAAGGCGCCACGAGGAAAAATTACGTGACTATTTCAATGCCCCGGGGGCGCCGGCTTATCCATCTCCAACTCCATCACCCGAACCACCGGAATTCGACTAAAACAAGATTTGCATTTCTCTAACTCAACTCATACAATTTTGCTTTATATTTCTTACTTAGGGACTAAGTTCGAAATAGTGTGAGGAGGGTTAGTCAATTGTATGTCGTTAGTTGAAATTTATCTTGTTTTATGCTTTAGTGTGTTTTATTTTACTTTGTTGTTTTAGTTTGTGTTAGTAGTCTAGTTATTGAGTCACCTCCACTAAATCTTTATTCTAAGCATGATAGTGAATGTTTTGAATGTTTGTGATTGTGGCAGAATTTTGAAATTTATTAACTTGTGACATCTCCCGATCTTTAATGGCATGAATGTGTTTTTGTCTAATTTGAGCAACTTCCAAAGATGATTGATTGATGAAAATACTTTTATGTGATAAATTTTGATGAAAATTGGGGGAAAATGTTCTTTGGTGAAAACAATTGTGAGCATGATAGTTGTTTTGGGATATGGATGCATGATGTGCAAATTTTTGAAATTTTTGGGTCATTTGTGAATAAAATTGGGCATGATTGGCATGAGAACATAGGAATTAAATTAGTGCATAACACCACATTCGTTTCTAAAATGTTGAGCCTTGATTATAATTCTTGTGTGTTGTGTAGCTATATTCCTAGAACTTGCTTGGTGTCCATTTAAGACTATATAGTTGAGTGTCGATTGCTAAATGATTATGGCATTAGGATCACCATTTTGTTTAAGACTACTTAAAAAGTCTACCCTTACCACTAGGTCACCCCTTTGAGCCTTAAACCATTTTTTTCAAATTGTAACACATGTTAACACACCATCCCTTCAACAAATTACCCTTTGAAAATACCCCAAAAATTGACTTGAATGACTCTTAACTATTAAGAAGTTTGTCTAACTTGAAGAATAGGAAAAGTATGAGCAAGGAAGTAATTATGTGCCTAAAGAAAAGAAAGAAAGAATAAAGAAAGATCAAGAAAAATAAAAATAAAAAAAATATAAAAAAAAGAGTAAAAAGAAAAGTTGAATAAAAGGGATGAAAATCAAGTTGAAGTTCAAATGTGCAAGAAAATTCCAAGTTAGATAAATAAATGTGAACAAATATCTAGTTATCAAGTCAAATTTTTGTAGCCAAATTATCCTTCTTTACCTACCCCCTAACCCCTAGCCAAGTTACAACCCATATAAAAGACCATATGATAGCAATTGATTACCGAACTAAGTAGGGGAGAATCGGACTAAAAGCAAGCCTATGGTGAATTAGCATATTTTTTCTTGAGCCTAATTGTGTGCACCCCAAACACTTGTGTGTTAGAGTGAATCTTGTGAGAAATAATGTGCTTTTAATTGATGCCTATGTTTGCTATGCCTTGATTGCCCTCTTATCACTTGACCAAGTAGTGCATGTCACTTAGATGATCTTAATGACTTGATTTGTTCAACAAGAACCTTAAGCCAATGCAAGTGTAGTCTAATTGTCATCACATATTGTCATTTAAAGTGCATTCATCTCTTGTGTGCATCATTAGCGGTTGTTGACTTTAGACAATATCATTTGAGCCATTGTTGAATAGGAGTTCATTTGTTGATACTTGTTCGAGATCGCCATGGTTAGTTACCGTTTGATTTGCCTAAGTTCATTTCTTGCTTGGGGACAAGCAAAGATTTAGTGTGAGGAGGTTTGATAGGAGTATTTTACTCCTATCTTTAGTGTCGTTTCCGCATACTTTATTAACGTTTTATCACGGTTTTATGGTATTTCAAATTCCTTATTACGTGTTTTAGTATTTCAGGTACTTAGGAGCATTGCGGAAGCATTTTGGTGCAAAAGTTGGAAAAGACGACAAAAGCGATGCGGAAGCTCATTTGCAAATCTGAAAAGCTGACCCCTGGGCACTAATTGACCAATTTGGACTAGCTAGAAGCCTCAAATGAACTCGTGATCTTCATGAAAGTTAAAGTAGACGTCCTAAGCTTTCCAACGGTTCAAGAATCGAATCAATCGTACATTTATACACCGAGTTACGAAGGTTTGAAGATCGAGATCCGGAGAAGAAAATGGCAGCTCGAATCGGGCTCCTCATTTAGCCCAAGGAGCTCTATTCGAGCTTGGGCTTGCTGGAATGGGGAAATCTTATTTCAAGATGCAACAAGGCTTTATTAATTTGCTATTTTGGGCCCAACACATGTGTAAATGAATGTTTGTCTTTTTCCTTCTTTTGTAAGTACTATATAAGGAACCTTACCTCTATTTTAGGTCAAGAAGATTTCCCTAGACTTTATTCTATTAGTGTACTTTTGAATCTTCTCCTAATTTTAGAAATCCCTAAGTTTAGTCCTTTTCTTCTTCAATAGAATTTCCAGATTTTTATATTTCCTCCATTGTTGGAGCTTAATGCAAGTTTTATTTGCTTTATGAGAACAAGATCTTCATTGTTATTACAAGCTACTTATTGTGAATCTTCATTATCTTTATGGTTGTTTGTTCTACTTATTTAATCAAGGTAATTCTTCTTACTTTAATGTTCTACTTTTCTTATTCTTTAATTGTTTGTGTTAATCTAAATATGAGTAGCTAAATCTCCCTTGTTAGGGGGTTAGTATGATAACTTAGGGGTTTGATTGATTGGTTGGTTCTTAGTGTTGTATGCTTATGTTTCTTCCCTATTACTCATTGCTTGATTAGGATTAGCTACCTTAATCAATGATTATAGTTTGATTGATACACCGAGAGGTGGTTGATTAGATCGACTTTTAGGTTAGAAAACCTAGAATTTAGAGCACCACGAGAGTGGGCTTGAACCTAGGTGACCTTGGAGCGGATTGATTAATCGTTTGATAATGGTTTAGTTTGCCTTGTAACACGAGAGTGAGCTTGGTGTGATTGATTGATTAGATAGCGGTTTTGGCATTCCTTGAGGCTCGAGAGAGCGAGAATGACGTTTTAGGCCTCGCTCGGTCGTTAGTAGCTTACACTTTGACCAATCATGATTGCATAACCTAGGTTGGATTACTAACTCCTTGACTTTCCCCTTTTATTGAATTAGATTCTTGTTATTTAATTCTCCTTACTTGTTAATTGCAATTTCACGTTTAGTTTATTTCTAAAGTAGTAATCGGATACTTGAAACTTCAACTATTTGTGCTTCGCTAAACGAATTGAATCATAACTAAAATTCATTCTCATCAATTGCTCCTAATTCACTCCTTGTGGGTTCGATCTCGTATTTACCGAGTATTACGAGTTGGGTTTTTGCTCAACATTTAGCTACTAATCACAAACATACTAACGATAACTAATAAGTAAGAAATAGGAATAAACATAGTGTAGAGATTAATTACCTTGTAATAATTGAAGACCCAAAGCATAAAAGAGATAATGAAGAACAATAATAATGGAACCAATAATCTTCTATTAATAATAATAATCTTCAATCCATAACAAAAGCTCAAAATATCACTAAGAACAAGTGTAATTCAAAAAGCTGAGAATAGTAAAGTAAAATTGGGGCTACAAATCTAAAAATGAGTGCATAACCCTAAAAGGGAAATAAAGGGGTCCTTTTATAGTTCAAGGACAAAAGGGGTATAAAATTACATCCTAGTACAAGTCTAAATGAAGCCATCAATGAAAATAGTTCAATTAGATGCCCATATGTGTCATTTCAGCTTTTCCTCACGTTTCTTCATTAACAATGCGTTTATGTCAGAAGTTGGCTTGTTCCGTCCGAAATGGCCCTTAAATGAAGAACTTCTGGACACATTCAGAGCTTGTTTCGTCCGAAACAAGTGTGTTTCGTCCGAAACACAGGCAGTTTCGGACGAAACACTCTTGTTTCGTCCGAAACAGAGCCTGGCTTGTAGGTTTCTGCTCCCTTCGACTTCGATTTCTCCAAATACGCTCTGATTTGCTTGATTCTTGCCAATATGTACCTGTAATATCCCAAAATAAGTAATTATCTAATTGGACCACGTGTCCAATTTTGACTCGCCACAGTGGCGTTATCGGAAAGTTTCCCAACAAAGTTAAGATAAATAAGTTTTAAGTAGGTCGGTTTTGGGAAATTAATTATGAGGAAATTAAGGTTATAATTCAATTCTAAAGTTAGAATTGAAATTAAAAGGAAAAACGTCAGGAAAAGGCCAAAATAGAGTACAGGGACCAAAGTGCTAATTTAGCCACTTTGTGTCGAAAATGGAAATTTGTAGGTTTTGACGGGAAAACGTTCATGTCGAGTTTCGTATTATTTATCGGGTGTAAATAATACGTATGAGTAGTAATTTAAGAAATTAACGATTTAGTTATGGACTAAATCGTACGAAAGAAAAGTTTAAAGGATAAATGATAAGAAACAAAAAGAACAAGGACCAAAGTGGCCTTTTTGCCATGTTATATAAAGAAGAAGAAGAAATGAATCAGGAAGCAGAAAGAAACATCGAGAGAAAACGAGAAACATTCGATCGATACCGTCGTTTCGCCGCCGTTTCTCCGTTCGACGTCCGATTCGAGCGATTCAAGCGGCGATTTCTTCAGAATCGAATCCTCTATCGATCCTAAGCTTCGTTTTGAGGTATAAATCTCGATATTTGGTATTAATTTTGAGTTAAAAGGATGATTTTGATATAAAATAGAAATCTATCGATTTAAACTCGATTTTAGTGTTTTTGGAAAAACAAAGTTACGGGTTTTGTCAGAATCGAAGTGTTTGGTGTGTATGGTGAGAGGTAGCACGACGGAACGCCCAGAAAACGAGTTTTCCGGGGCTGTGTGCAGGTCGCACGCGGTGTGCGAACGCACACCCATGGTGTGCGGACGCACACCACCCTGTGTAAGCACACAGGGACCAAAACGAAGCTTTTTCCTGAGGGACTAAAGTGGACTTTTTGCCCGAGGGACTAAAATGGACTTTTAGCCAAAAAGAAACGAGTTTTCAACATTTTGAATATTAAGCCCTAATATTCAATTAAAGGTCCCGATGAGTTAAAAAGTGAGTTTTAGCTCGACGTTTTACTCGAACTATATTTGTGAAAAATATTAAGGAAATTATATGGTTTTCGAATACAAGGAATGGTATTCAGTAAGTCGTGGGTACGACTAAGAATTTCGGAATATATATAAATAAAAAACTAATACCTATATTATAAAAGTATTATACGTATAATCCACGTTTAATCATTAAATGTTAATTATTTATCAGACGTGTCAGCGAGCAGAGAGGTCAGTAGACGTGGGATAGCGAGGGCATATCATTTCATCGACCATATTTGTGATTGGATTGCGGTCACTGTGAGTTGCATTTTACTTTCGTGTATTATCAATTGATACTATTTTGGTATTACTATCTATATGCTGTTGATATGCATCGCACTATATATATTTGAATTATTGATATGTTATATGTTTTGAATAAGTTTTTACGTACAAGGACCTAGTATACGATCCAACGAAACTAGCTACCTATTGGGTGTCAATAGGCTGTGTGATCACCAGTAATGCGTCAGTCTAGCGTGTCTGACTATGAGGTACGATTTGATATGCATGGATGATATGATTATGAAAGTTAAAATATGAATTGGATACGAGAGTGAACTCGGTTAAAATAACCTGAGCCCCACGAGAGTGAACTCGGTTAGAGTAACCTGAGCCCCGTATCTAGTGCCACTTTGGGATTAAGAGATATGTTCTGACTGACGTGGTTGAACGTGAACGCTCCCGGGTCAGACTATTGGAATCAGTATGATTTGAATAATAGTGAGTTACGTTATGTTTTAGGATTTTAGTTTCGAAAGGATCGAGTACTTGTTCATATGTACTTTTATATTGATATTGATTTGAAATGCGATGCTATGTTTTTATAATAATACCGTTGGTAAACTGCGAACTCACTCAGTATTTTCCCAAATACTGACCCCTCACCTTTGATGTTTTCAGGTGCTTAGTATGTGGACTTAGCTAGAGGCCAATTTTGAAGTCCAGAAGTCAGTTGTATATGTTTAGTATCTGACTTCTATGAATGCTGCAGTAGTGGTCCCGCGTTGACAGAGTCGTAGCCTAGACAGCAGTACACATTGAGTGTACATATTACTTGATGTCCAGTTTATATGTTTTTGTAGGCTACGTGTTTTATATGTTGTGCACGGCACTAGGTGCCAGTGATATGTTGGATACACTAACTGATGTATACAGTACCGCGAGGCTAGTTCGTACGAGGTACGGTAACTAGAGCCCGCGAGGATAACAGAACAGTTAGTGTAAATGTTTATATATATATGTTATATATATATGTTCGTTGCTTCCGTTGTTTAATGTATTTATTTCTATTTGCGAAAAATTAATAGTGAAATGAGGCTTGCTACGGGTTCCGGAGCTACCACTCCCGTTCCCTAGCGCCGGTTGCGGCTCAATATTTTGGGTCGTGACAATGTTGGTATCAGAGCAGTTGGTCCAGTTACCACTGCAAGTTTGTATTGATGTTTGTTTGAGAGCAGTTGGTCCAGTTACCACTGCTAGTTAGTTTTGTATGTCTGTCTGGTTTATGAAGCTCTGTCAGTAAGAAAACCTAGGAACTACTGCAGCAAGAGTCAGACCATAGTTGTCTGTAATTGTGTGATATATGCATTGGTATGATGTAGTATAGCGTGTGCGAATCAGTGCTACTAAGTTAGTGAAGGATTAGCATTCATGTATACAAACGACGGAGATAATTAAGCGTTTGTTTCCTTGCGTTGAGATTGTTAAAGGGTTATCTGTTGGTGAACTAGGTGTGATTTGATTAAATGCTAAGCGTTTATGGCATTTTATAAGTTGACACTGGAATTGCGTGTGGAAAAGAGAGCTCAGATGGTCGTTGGTGTTTGGAACTGTTTCTTTTTAGCATGACTGGGCAGAACGGAGCTTAGTTACATGCTGCTGAGAAACGGGAGGAAGTGTCTCCTATCGGTCAGAATAGATTTCATTCGGATGCTATGAGATCACCTGAAATATGTCGGAATGGTTACATGTCAGTATCTAGAATTAGCAGTCCTTCTAAAGTTAGAGGTAGAATCCACTCACTAGAGATGGAGTACAGTGAATAAAGTGAGGAGAATCCTGAGGAGTCAGAAGAAGATCCTCAGGAAGAGGACTTCGAAGAAGAAGAGTTATGAGACGAGTCACATACGGAGGGGTATCAAAGTGAACATTTCTGGTTCAATGTGTAGAGGTACCGCAATTTGAGCAAAGATGGAGGGTTAGCAAATGGCTAGGCACAAGTAGTTTTGAATCAGGTTATGAAGCATATGCTCTCCTTTTTCTAGAGGAATACTACCAGCGGAACTGTATTCCATTAACTTTTTACGTATGGTCAAAGGAATTCTAGACCTTGATGAAGATAATGAGATAGTCAACCGTAGGTATGTAAAGGGATTAGGACCAGAGTATGATAAGTTATATGAGCATGGTCACGAGCACTTTGGGACGCTCATTATGACGGCTCATAGGATCAAGGCTGACCGCGAGTGAGACGGACTAAACCCCCACTCCGTGCATCGAGGCGGAGGCCACTCCAATAGAAGAGTTAGGGACCGACACGCAGGCATAGTTAGTAGGAAACCTAATGATTGATATGTTATGTGTAATTGTGTTTATGTGTTACATTATTATGTATATATGCTGCATGGCATAATAGAGCATATCAAGTAGAACATATCTATAGGATAATACCTCAGATAGGTAAGGGCCTATAGGAAGCGATATCGATAAATACGTGCTTAAAAAATAAATATATATAAACATAATTACAAAAGCAATAATATAATAAATAAAACATAATACATTTGTCGCGAACGTAATTCCTATATTACGTTCTAAAAGTTACGAAGGAAGAAGTGAATTTCTGAAGAAGGAGTAATGAAAAAGAGATTAATAATGATACGAGTGGATTAAGGAGACGAAGGTAGTGGTGACGGCTATAAGAAGTCTTTTACTGACATGAGTCAGTAGAGACATAAAGAAGGAGTGATGTTGACAGAAGTATAATCAGGAAAGTGTCAGAAAATGACAGCAATACAAAAATATGAAATATACCCAATAAGTATAAAGAAAGCCGTTAATAGTCGCAGAGTGTACAGTCTAGAATAAACTTACGATTTTGTAAAAATTTTGAAAGTTTTTATGATTTTTCAAGGTACAATTGTGCTCAGACATCGCATATGATATTGCATAATCACGATAGAAATGCATAAGAAAATAATTTTCAAAATTTAGATCATGCATCATATGTTTATAATAATGCAGAAAAATGCGATTTTGAGCAACTCTTTGGTGATGAGAGGTGTCATCACTCTGAGCTACAATTATACTAAAGATTTCAAACGATTTATGAAAAGTGATTTAAAAAGAGCTGGCCAGCCAAAGAATATTTTGAAATCTGTCGTTTGTTAAGTGAACACAGACGTGAAACTCTGCGACGAATAATAAAGAATTCTTAATAATTAAAAATAAGACTTGTAAAAGAAACTCCAATAACAGAATAAAGCCATATTAATGATTAATTGCAACAAAGCTAGTAAAACTAAAGAATAGTGTGAATAATAATTTATTGCTGGAAAGCATACGCAGTTAAGATGCGATGCGCTGATAATGTCTGAGGATACACTATCTCTTCTCATGATAGAACGAACGATGAAATGACAGAAAGTTATGTTAGACGAAAGAAACGAAACAAATACGTAATGATGAAGAATATAATGATTATTCTTATGTTAAGACAAATAATATAGTGACCCAAGGTCATAACGGAGGAGAGAAATTAAAAGTATAAAGGAATGGAATTATATGGATAATGATCATCAAGTAATATATTAAAGATATATAATCTTATCCATATCAGTGTTTGAAGATACAGAAATAAAAAGAGAAAGGATACGGAGGATGAAGAAGATAATCCAGTAAGATGTGAAGGTTCGAAGTTGGATAGATCAAGAGAGATGATGATAGTAATTGACTGATATTAAGTGAAGTCATTAATATCAGCATTAAGAGCTATAGATTGCATTAACAGAAAAGAGAAAAGCATACGTATAAGTATATATGTCAGTAAATATAAGAATGATGGACAAGATGAAAGAAAGTATAATAAAGGGACTCATATACCCTTAAGATTTAGTAAGATGAATAAAGAAGTGGAAAGTTCTAGAGATACGTCAGAAGGATTATCAGAGTAGAACAGCAATAATGGAGTTATTATAAACGAAGGAAAGACGTAGCAAATACAGTAAGTAAAGGATAAAATGACACTTCATTGCTATTGAATAGATAAGAGTGATACTATACCTAAGAAGCCACAATGTTATAAGAACGAGAGGTGGTATTAGTATAAATAGATCAAGTTGTTTAAAAGACAATTAGAAACGTGTTATAAGTGCTAAAGAAGCATAAAGAACATAGGACAACAAGAATCGAAACTATTCCTTAATTTTGGAAGTTGCAAAATAAAGTATGATCTAAATGCTAAGAGTGATCGAGAACACTTCATGAAGAAGATGTGAGACAGAATAAGAATAAGCTAAGAAATGATTATGACTAATGCTAAGACGACACCTTGAAAAGTGAGAATAAAGTCGTGAAGCTAATTGAGAGTAAGAAATAGAAGTGTAAGATAAAAGAGGAAGTTGATTATACAGTAAGAAGGAATGATGATAAAGGAAGTAAATAAGTTATAAGTATCCACTGAATCTGTTAAAGGTGAAAAATTAACAATGAAGTTAAGCAAAGATTAGTCAGTAAGAAGGATTCTTAAGAAATCTAAATGTTAAGAAACATATGAGACTCTCATGAGATCAACGTGAATAAGGAATTGGGACGTAAAGATAAGACAGTTTTGACTGATAAGTCAATAAAAGACTTGAGATGATCTTCAAAGATCATATAAATAAAGATAAGGGAGATAATATACAGATAGTATTGGTTAACAAAGGTAACTGTACAAGTTACATGATTCAGGTGAATGTGAAGTGGAGCATTTATAGTAATGATAAACGGATGAAGGATCATGACTAACAAAACGACATGAGATTCACGAAACTGAAAAGAGCAAAGGAAAGAGAAATTAAAGACAATAGAAGGTGTATCAGACTCATCTTCTCTAAGTAATAGCGATAATAATAAATGAAGTGCAGTTCGAGAGGAACTAATCGACAAAGAATCTAAGTGGCGATTAGTCAAAGAAGGAAATAGGAATTAAAAATAATCGTCTAGGAAAGAAGCGTGGCAACAAGGGATGCCAGCAAAGATTAAAACCGGAGATTTGTCGTTATAAGTACAAATAAAGTTAATACGTTATTAAGGATGTGGATAACACGTCATTGACTACTTATTCATAAGAGAGACACGTAGCTACCCAATGGCTACTAAAATTGGATTGAGAGGATATTAAACACCGCTTAATGACAACCGACACGGGAAATCCCGACCAGGTGGTGAAAACGCAAGGATTGCAATCTTGAAGAAACTACGACTAATACGTAGTAATAGACGTAAAGAAAGGTATAAGGACAATTATAAAGTCCCAACAAGTTTTATGAAAATTCGAGGACGAATTTTTATAAGGGGGGAAGAATGTAATATCCCAAAATAAGTAATTATCTAATTGGACCACGTGTCCAATTTTGACTCGCCAGAGTGGCGTTATCGGAAAGTTTCCCGACAAAGTTAAGATAAATAAGTTTTAAGTAGGTCGGTTTTGGGAAATTAATTATGAGGAAATTAAGGTTATAATTCAATTCTAAAGTTATAATTGAAATTAAAAGGAAAAACGTCAAGAAAAGGCGAAAATAGAGTACAGGGACCAAAGTGGTAATTTAGCCACTTTGTGTCGAAAATGGAAATTTGTAGGTTTTGACGGGAAAACGTTCATGTCGAGTTTCGTATTATTTATCGGGTGTAAATAATACGTATGAGTTGTAATTTAAGAAATTAACGATTTAGTTATGGACTAAATCGTACGAAAGAAAAGTTTAAAGGATAAATGATAAGAAACAAAAAGAACAAGGACCAAAGTGGCCTTTTTGCCATGTTATATAAAGAAGAAGAAATGAATCAGGAAGCAGAAAGAAACATCGAGAGAAAACGAGAAACATTCGATCGATACCGTCGTTTCGCCGCCGTTTCTCCGTTCGACGTCTGATTCGAGCGATTCAAGCGGCGATTTCTTCAGAATCGAATCCTCTATCGATCCTAAGCTTCGTTTTGAGGTATAAATCTCGATATTTGGTATTAATTTTGAGTTAAAAGGATGATTTTGATATAAAATAGAAATCTATCGATTTAAACTCGATTTTAGTGTTTTTGGAAAAATAAAGTTACGGGTTTTGTCAGAATCGAAGTGTTTGGTGTGTATGGTGAGAGGTAGCACGACGGAACGCCCGGAAAACGAGTTTTCCGGGGCTGTGTGCAGGTCGCACGCGGTGTGCGAACGCACACCCGTGGTGTGCGAACGCACACCAGTGCTGGTGTGCGGACGCACACCACCCTGTGTAAGCACACAGGGACCAAAACGAAGCTTTTTCCTGAGGGACTAAAGTGGACTTTTTGCCCGAGGGACTAAAATGGACTTTTAGCCAAAAAGAAACGAGTTTTCAACATTTTGAATATTAAGCCCTAATATTCAATTAAAGGTCCCGATGAGTTAAAAAGTGAGTTTTAGCTCGACGTTTTACTCGAACTATATTTGTGAAAAATATTAAGGAAATTATATGGTTTTCGAATACAAGGAATGGTATTCAGTAAGTCGTGGGTACGACTAAGAATTTCGGAATATATATAAATAAAAAACTAATACCTATATTATAAAAGTATTATACTTATAATCCACGTCTAATCATTAAATGTTAATTATTTATCAGACGTGTCAGCGAGCAGAGAGGTCAGTAGACGTGGGATAGCGAGGGCATATCATTTCATCGACCATATTTGTGATTGGATTGCGGTCACTGTGAGTTGCATTTTACTTTCGTGTATTATCAATTGATACTATTTTGGTATTACTATCTATATGCTGTTGATATGCATCGCACTATATATATTTGAATTATTGATATGTTATATGTTTTGAATAAGTTTTTACGTACAAGGACCTAGTATACGATCCAACAAAACTAGCTACCTATTGGGTGTCAATAGGCTGTGTGATCACCAGTAATGCGTCAGTCTAGCGTGTCTGACTATGAGGTACGATTTGATATGCATGGATGATATGATTATGAAAGTTAAAATATGAATTGGATACGAGAGTGAACTCGGTTAAAATAACATGAGCCCCACGAGAGTGAACTCGGTTAGAGTAACCTGAGCCCCGTATCTAGTGCCACTTTGGGATTAAGAGATATGTTCTGACTGAAGTGGTTGAACGTGAACGCTCCCGGGTCAGACTATTGGAATCAGTATGATTTGAATAATAGTGAGTTACGTTATGTTTTAGGATTTTAGTTTCGAAAGGATCGAGTACTTGTTCATATGTACTTTTATATTGATATTGATTTGAAATGCGATGCTATGTTTTTATAATAATACCGTTGGTAAACTGCGAACTCACTCAGTATTTTCCCAAATACCGACCCCTCACCTTTGATGTTTTCAGGTGCTTAGTATGTGGACTTAGCTAGAGGCCAATTTTGAAGTCCAGAAGTCAGTTGTATATGTTTAGTATCTGACTTCTATGAATGCTGCAGTAGTGGTCCCGCGTTGACAGAGTCGTAGCCTAGACAGCAGTACACATTGAGTGTACATATTACTTGATGTCCAGTTTATATGTTTTTGTAGGCTATGTGTTTTATATGTTGTGCACGGCACTAGGTGCCAGTGATATGTTGGATACACTAACTGATGTATACAGTACCGCGAGGCCAGTTCGTACGAGGTACGGTAACTAGAGCCCGCGAGGATAACAGAACAGTTAGTGTAAATGTTTATATATATATGTTATATATATATGTTCGTTGCTTCCATTGATTAATGTATTTATTTCTATTTGCGAAAAATTAATAGTGAAATGAGGCTTGCTACGGGTTCCGGAGCTACCACTCCCGTTCCCTAGCGCCGGTTGCGGCTCAATATTTTGGGTCGTGACAGTACCTGAAACACTTCGACATGAAAAATGAACAATAAAACACCTTTAATGGACTTTAACATGGCATTAATAACTCAAAATAGACAAGTAAAATAGGTGTAATTCTACACCTATCAAACAACTTGGGCAAACTGTGCGGCCGCACAACCGACTCGGGACACCTATCAGACATTTGTGTCCCTATTCGACCTACCTTTCCGATTATAAGTACGTTAGACCTTAAAGATGAATCGTGGACCCCGAAAGTCATAAATTGAGAATTAAGTTCGACGTTTTAAGTAATTATTTGTAGTAGAAAACGTTAAGAAAGTTATATGATCAAATGAATACAAATGATAGTATCCATTAAGCTTCGAAAATATGTTGCCTTTTTAAGATATGTTTGTAAATATATGTTTATGTATGTATGGCGTATGTGCTTCCGTCTGTGATGTCATTATTTGACAACTATATGCGAAAAAGTTTTAACTATTTTAGGCTTGCTACGAGTTTTAAAGCTACCATTCTCATTCCCTAGCGCCGGTCGCGGCTCAATAATTTGGGTCGTGACAGTCTCGACGCCACAACACATTGTCTTTCTTGTAAGAGGTCATGGGTGATCTCGAAATTAACTTTTATAATTTTGTCATCGACGATAAATCAACAAAACAAAGCATATTAACTCTAGAATCACTACAAATATAATAAGAAAAAAGAATAATCAAAATACTTAATATATTAAAGTTTACATAGAGTTCGCTCTGAATTGACATAAGGCATAAATTAACTCAATCTAAACCACAAGTAAACCAAAGACAATACAAACTTTGAATTTTTATATTATACACCATTGAAATTAAAACAAAATAGACAATTAAATAATCAATATTGAGTACGATCATTGTTTAACATATAAAAATATTAACTATTTTAGAGTTATGATGTGTTTCAACTGTAAATATATATTTCAGACTTTTGCCACAGAACATCAACTATCTTCAAATTCTTTAAAAATTCAAATGAATGCACCTCCATATCATGATAGTGCACATATTCCTGAAAATCAGTTAAAAGAGTATCAATTTTTACTTAAATATAAAATTACTTCAACAATTGCAATATCAATTCATTGAAAAAAGTATTAAAATGAAGAATTATAATTCAATCTAAGCATATGACTAAAAGTCAAAATAAACAAAATAAAACAACATTTAAAAGCATACAGTAGCATAATAATGAATTAGTTGAATTTAGTTCAGTTTTGCCTCCTTTTTGATGCCGATCTTCGACGAAAACTTCAATTGGAAAATTTCAAAATTGTTCACCAAATATTTAAAACCCATAATGATTGTTAAAATAGAAACATTCAGATAAAATTATGAGAATTGTTAGCTTGCAGCTTGATGGTGAATACTCAGATGCGTTAGAATGAAAATAGAAGTCTGGTTATTAATTAGAACAAGAAGAAAATAATTATAATAAGGTGTTATGAACATGTGAGTGGGTATTGAGGGCTATAAGAGGAATAAAATTATATTGAGTTACACTATATAAACAACTTTTTTTAAAAAAGATTGTCGAAAAAAATAAATTTTTGAGTCGTGACATAAAATTTGAGAATTTGAGTTATATGGTGTAATTTTCTCAATATATTATCTTTAGTTGACTTAAAAATAAAAAAATATTGTATTAATTGATTAAAATAGTTGAAAGTGAGTTATTTAATTGTGAGTCACAAGTTTATAGACGTGTATTTTTATATTTTAATCGATTAATTAAAGGATAAATTATTATTATAACTTTTAATATTTATCATTAGTCACAATTCTATGTGTTTTGTTTAAAAATTAAAGGTCGTGGTCTTCCATTTTTATATATATATATATTAAGATTTAATTTATGAGTTCATTTTTTATGTTAGTCAATTAAATCAAATGACTTAATTAATAGAATTAAATTACTGTTGATATTTGGTTGAATTTAAAAAAGGATTTAAGGATTTCAAAAAGGTTTTGGAAAGTGCCTTGTGTGTGTGGAAAGAAACACCACTTGTTTGTGAGTGTAAGAGTGGAAATTCCACATTGATAAGGAATAAGCTTGTCAATGGGTTCATAAGGGTGAGCTTCATTCTTTGGCTTTAGGCCCCAAGGGGTACCCGGGCTAGGAGTTACATTCTACCCGATTTACCACACACACGCGCGCGCTGTCCGGCTCGGCTCGGGTCGGTCTGTGGCTATTTTATCCTGGGGACGGCGTGGTTGATAGACTATCTTGCACCTCTAGGCAGAGCCGCGAAACGTCTTAAAGAGAGCGACCTAGTTCGCGAGTCAGCCAGATTATTCATTGGGTAATTCGTTCCAATTTTTTCATAAACTTGAACAAATTATCTAATTATTTTTATTATTTGTTTGAAAAATTCCAACAATTTTAAGACGATGTATTCTGCGTTGGATATTCTGGTTCTGCGATTATCACCACTATCGTTCCTTTTCAGTGACTGTGATTTATTTTAGCTAATTGCGGTTATTGATTTATGTTTTAATTGTCCTTCGGGGAAGGAATTCTATTGAGATCTTAATTATAATTTAAAAAATTCGTTTATTGAATTTATTATTATTAAGATTTTGTTTTGATAAAAACCTTAGAGAATCCACAGTCGTTAAACTTTTTTTGAGTCTGATGAGTATGCCACATCAGCTTTCCATTAAACTCAACTTTATTATATAATCTTCCACAATGATTAGACTTTAAAAAGCAAACTGATAAGGGATCCACATCGAACAAATACTACTTTTTTTTTATAAAAAAAAACATATTGTATTCATATATAATTTTTACAAAATTATGTATAAATAATTACGTATAAATTATTAATTATTTAAAAAAACTATAACGAATAATTTTTTTTATAACGCTACTTTATAATTACATAAAAATTAAAGATACATTAAATTAAAATAATAAAAATTAAAAATTATATAAATCTGAAGTTACATAAAAAATTAAAAATAATATATTATAAATTATTTTTAGATATAATTTTTTTAAAAAATATCCAATATAAAATAAAAATTAATTAAAAAAATTATTAAAAAATTTCCATATGCAAAAAAAAAATTACAGTAATATTAAATTATGTTATCATTTAAAAATAATTTTTTTAAAATATATTAAATATTATTTAATTAACAAAAATAAAAAAAATAGGGCCCACCATTGAGCGGTTGGTGCAGACCAACCGCTCAATGGTTATTGAGCACTTCCCATTTCTTCACAATGGGAAGTGCTCAATGTTGAGCAGTTACAGCCCCACTGTGGATGCTCTTATGGAATATAATTTTGACTATGAAAATTTATTATTTCATATAACAAAGTGTTAGAAAATTCAAATATAAATCGAATTTATGGAATTATGTTATGGATATAGAAATGACTTTGGTTAGATTGTGAGTTAAGATTGTGATTAATCATGACACCAAGTATTAGATCAGGCTTATAAAAACCTGATTGAAGAACTATTCACGTAGTGAAAGTTTATTTCTGAGATCAACCTTAATGGTAGATCAGACAGATGGTGTGCAGATAATGGCACATCACACCATCTGATATGACCATGTTATGTTCAAAACATACACTATTACTAAGGAGAAAGAAGTGTTGTTGGGTGATTCCCACACTACTATGGTTGCCGAAATCGGTAATATAACTGAAGTTTACTTCAGAAAAGAGTTTGATTTTGAAGAATGTGCAGCACACTCCTATGATGAATATTTTTTATGCCTAATGTTCTCTTGAATAAAGCCGGAGCTACTCAAACTATTGGAGACGGTGTTTACACCATTATTGAGGATAATACATCTACTGAAAGTTTTGATACAGACAGTATGTTTAAATTAATTGTCAATTTAAATATTTTTTCCGTCTGCTTATATGTGATTTTAAATTAATTGTTAATTTAAATGAGTTCTTTAGGTTTAATACCTAAAATAATTTTAAATAATTTAAAAATGAAGTTTATAGTTAAGCGAGGAATATCTGAAATATTTAAATTGGGTGGTCGGTCGGCGGCGGTTTATTTGTTTGTTAGTATTGCAGAGTGTTTGTATTTTAGGGTTTAGTAAATTATGGTTTAGTAAATTATGATTGATTATGAGAGTAATTGGATTTAATTAGGAAGAAAAGTAGAAAAAGCTTTAAAATTTATATTAATTAAATTTTTAAATTAAAATATATTAATTGATGTTTTAATTAAATTTAATTAGAGTTAATTTTTTAGAATATTAATTTGTTTTAAAGTTAGGTTTGGTTTAGTCAGGTTATAATATGGTTTGATTAGGAAGGCTACCATGTCAATAACTTTTTATGTTGGCGATGACGTGGCTGCTATGGTGGCAATAAAATTCGGATTGATTCACTAATAGCTACAAAATAATCTGAGATAGTTAAAAATGGCTATTTCTGCCAATTTTTAAACGTTTGGCTATAACTGACCTCCCGCGCATACGTTTGGCATTTTATTGTAATTAAACCTAATTTATAACCTAAAAGTGGTGTTTGATAACCAACTTAATAACCTAAATTAAAATTTTCAGCATTTATTTTCATTATGTTGCGGTTCATAATAGAATTTATTTCAACTTAACTTAATTAATTAAGTTAAATATTACTCAAAAATTCCAAACATTAAGTAATATGAGGAGTATATTCAAACTCTTTTCCACTAAATTTAAACTAATGTCTACAACTGAAACTGAAATCAACTAAAGTTGAAGTTTTAAAAAGTTTGAACCATAAACGAAAAAGTGAAATATGAAATATTTTTAGAAAATCACATCTTTAGCTTTTATTTGTACAAAACATTTTTTTCTATAAACATGCATTTGTTTTTAAATTTAATATTTTAAAAATTCGCTCTCTTAAAAATTAATTAAATTAGTGTATTTTTATAGAAAATGAAATAGAATTTATTTTCCAAATACCTGTTTTTGGTAAAGTATTTACACCATTTTGGCTCATCTTTTCCTTTTATCCTACGTTACCCAATAAGCTAACTTATTTACAAAAAATACTCACTATATAAAAAAGCCTTATCTTATTTTAGGTTAAATTTTTACATAGCCACCTTTTTTTTCTCTCTTCTCTCTTTTCTCTTTCAAAGTTCTCTCTTTTTTTCTTCTTCTTTTTCATTTGATTTTCAGTTTATTTCCTCCGATTATTTTTCCGTTCGTCTTTTCCGTTCGTCTTTCCGGTCGCGCTTCTGTTCGTCTACTTCCGATGGATTTCTCGTCGTTTCCGGTCGTTTTTCTGTTCGTCTTTTCCGTTCGCGCTAATCCGTTCTTTTCTTCCGTTCGCGCTATGGATTTCTCGACTCGTTTTTTAGATTTGTGTAATTTTTTAGGTTTTTAAATATTTTGTAAATAAATTATTGTAAATCTATAATTTTTTGTTTATAAAATTGTTCTATAATTCATATAATTATTTATTTTGTCTTCTCTTATTCATAAATTTGTTTATTACTACTGATTTTGTAAAGAAAAAATTGATTTATGCTGCATTTGTATTAATTTTAAAATATATTTACGTTTTAGTGTATTTTTGGTGTAAATATAGTGTATTTCTGCCGTTTTTAGTATATTTATGGTGCATTTACAGTGTTTATGGTGTATTTGTAGTGTTTATGGTGTATTTGCAGTGTTTATGGTGTATTTGTAGTGTTTCATGGTGTAAACCACAAAAAACACTACAAAATGCCATAAATACACTACTTATACACTATATATACACTAATTTTACACTATATAAACACCATAAAAACACTATATATACACTACTGTTACACTATAAAAAAAATTCTAGGAAAAAAATCTATAAAAAATAAAAATTAACAATATATATACACTAATCTTATACTATATAAAAAAACTGTCGGTCAGTTCGGTCAACCGAACCAAAAAACTGAAAATCGAAATTGGAAACTGAAAATAAGGTATTTTTGAAATTAAAAAAACAAAAAAGTATTTTTCGTAAATAAAAAAAGGAAAAAAAGAAAAATCAAAACTTGACAGGTAAAGGTGTAAATAAGTTATCAAAATACGTATTTCAAAAAATTACCAGAATGAAAAAAAGAACTCCGTAAAAAAAGATAGTTTTGTGAAAAAAAAAAAAAAATCTTACATATTTTGGCAAACAAGGTCTTTTACTAGTTACATTGATTTTATAATTAAGAAATTTTTTAATTTAGGACTCTCTTTGTTTAGCAACACCAGGCAGGCATACATAATGGTTTCCGTTTCTGTAATTTTAAGGGTAGTGGAAGTAAATGGAAACTTTGACTGTAACTAAAAAAATTACTAATAGTTAACTTTCTAATTTTAAATTACTGAAGTTTGAAGTAGCTGGCACCCTTAATTATTTAGCAATTGTAACAACTGCAAATCCGCGGAAATCGCTCATACATTTTTAAAACAGAACTCTATATTTGGAATTAACTGAGGTCTACTGTAACTTGATTGCCAAGTTACTTCACATTATTGCACATTTCGTCAACGACCAATTACACGGAACTCAATTATGTGTTTGTTATGTTTTGTACGAAAACCTATGACCTATGTCCACATTCCAAGTAAGGGTGTGCTAAAACCGAATCAGCTGTAAAACCGAGTCGAATCGAATAAATATTCTTATAATAACTTGGTTATTTCGTTAATATAATTTAGTTTAGTTTGTACGGTTTTTTACATTTTTAAAACCAAAAACACTAAAAACCGACTAAGAAATTTTTAAAATTAATATGAATATATTTATTTATACTTTGGTTATATCTTACAAATAAGTTAATAAATTTTATATGATAGATAAAATATACTAATAAATATTTATAGACAATTAATTAGTAGACAATATTTTTTAATATTTAAATTAACTTTCAAATGAAAAATAAAAAATCAGCTTGGATTTCAACGAACCGAACCAAAATGAGATTTTTCGGTTCAATTTTATATGGTTTGAATATAAAGTTCAGTCCGGTTCAATTTAAATTTTTATCAAGCTTTGATTAGTCGGGTAGGCGGATTTTAAACCGAACCGACCAATGAACATGCCTAATTCCAAATAGCAAACCCTACTTAATTGATAATTATAGAATATCTTATTATTACTAGTCGTGAGGAAATGGGATTCTAGAGTCCTCATTAATTACCGCATAATTAACATTTTACAGCTTTGTCATTTAACCTGTCCACGGCCCACTATAAATACAACTCTATTTCTCTAAACCTAATTCGCCTCAACCTTCTCTAAATTTCTTAAAATTTCTCTAATTTTCTTAAAATTTCTCTAAACCTAATTAATTTACTTCAAACTTCTAGTTCTACACACACATACACAGAGATGGGCTTGAAATGGCTTCTTCACTCTGCATGTCATGTTTTAGGGTACCCTAATAATAGCCAGATCCAGGGTACTGAATTTTTAGGGGTCCCTAATGAACCACATGTCAAGGTGGAAAAGTGCCCTTCAGGTTTGTTTCAGATGCCTCTGCATTACCCTAGATATTCCAAAACTGACTATGAGAAAATGGAAGAATGGAGGGTAGATATGCTTCTTAAACAATATGGCCTAAACTTTAAGGGTACCCTTGAAGAGAAGAGGGCTTTTGCAATTGGGACATTCTTGTGGCCTCATCAATATTGATTGTTAATTCTTTTTTCCTGTGCTGTGGAGAAATTAATGTTATGTGTATTAGATGTTTTTATTTATATGTAAAACTATGTATTGCCTTACTTAGAGAAGAATTTTTTTTTTTATTGTATCGAATTTAGAAAATATTATTAAACTCAATCCTGATTTTGTTATCTGAAGTTATAGTACTTCTTCATTGTTTCCTTTCAAATTTATTTTTTTAGTCATTTTTCATATTCTAGTAGTACCAATTAAGTTGTCACTTTATAACAATTCAATCCTTGTGTTTCGTTGAATAGAAATGTTTTTAGGCAAAAATACTATGTTTTTGAAAATATTTGCAAAAAATACTCTCGATTTGAATGTTTATTTGTTTACTTGTTTATTGAAAATTTGTTTTTTCACTCTAAAAAATTATAAAAATACTCCATTTTTGAAATGGTTTCAAAATGTGTTTTAGAAACTATCTAAAATTATTTTAAAACCATTTGAAATTGTTTAAAAAACAGTTTTTTTAAAACGGTTGCAATTTGTATTTCTAAAAACCATTTGAAATTCATTTAGAATCTTTCTTAAAAACGGGTTTTAAAAAGATGTTTAAATTGTGTGTTTTAAACACCATTTGAAATTGTTTAAAATTGTACAGTAACAAAATAAAAATTGAGACATGCAGAGACACGACTAAAAACATGCATTTTGGTAATTAAATTTGCAAATATTTTCTTTTTGAGGTATTATTATGAAGATTTCATTTCTTATTCCTTACACAAGGTTAACAAATGAGGACTGTGTTATCATAAAAATGAGGTCTGACTCTGAGTACTTTGTTTTAAATTGCCAGAGATATTTTAACAACAAAGTTCTCATTTTAAAAGATTTTTGTTTGGTTAATTGCCAAACAAAAGCAACTTATATTGGTTAAAAGATGCCCAAAAATACAACCCAGGCAAGCCCAGTTACAATAAGCTAGCAGCTAGCCAAAGCACAAACAAGAAAAACAGAACAAAACAGCAGAATACACAGCAAAAATTAACTTCCCATTTCAAAAGAATTTGATTGAGTTAGACTTTAAATATATTATAGAAAGGGACATTTTTTCTAGTGCCTGATTGTTTACAAAGGGACATTTTTTCTAATACATATACATTTATGTTGATTTTTCCAGTCACTCCGATATGGCCAGATAAAATCAAGAATTTAACAAAAATAACTTTTAATTAGTCATTTACACTAACATTATATTTATTTATTTTCCCTTTCCCCTCAAAATTTCTATATCTATTCATGAAAATTTGGACAGTTTTTATAGATAATTAATAATGGGGGTACTAAAACTATTATTTTTCATATATTTTATTGACTAATTTTGATTTATTTTATCGTGATTATTAAATTTTATTTGCACCGGCCCAGACCGGTGGACTCAAAATGAGATGAAACCCAACAAATTTTGAAAATAGCTAAATGGACCCAGTATGAAATTTTTAGGAGTTTTTCAAAAATACCCATACTGTGTGTAAATATTTTGAAAAATCCGGTTTGACCAGTTTGGGTTGATTTTTACGGTCTGACTTTTAAAAGTTGCGAAATTAGACTTTTTGATTAAAAAAATACGGTTTTTATTTTAAAAAACTTAGTAAATTTATTACCGGTTTACTAACAGTTTACTAATACAAACAAAAAATTTACTATCAGTATACTAACGGTTTTTATTTATAAAAATACGGTAAATCTACTATCGGTTTACTAACAAAAAATTTATTATCAAAATAACAAAAAATCTACTATCGATAAATCTACTATCAGTTTACTAACAAAAAATTTACTATTGGGATCATCAGTTCTCCGATGAACCTAGCTCAACTGCGTTAATCAGTTTTTATCTAAAAAAAACAAATCAATAATCTTTTTAGATTAAATTTTGTCTGATTTTAAAAGAAAAATTCAATTATCGGAAAAAGACCGGTGGTTTTCGAAATAGGTTTCAATTAGATTAAATTTGGTTTGATTTTATTTGATTTTATTTATTTAATTGAGTTTTGTTGATTTAATTACACTTAGTTAGACTTTATTAATTGAATTTAAATTGATTTTAATTTGTTTAATTAGATCTAATAATATTTGATTGATTGGGTTTTAATTGGTTTAATTAGGTTTACTTGAATTTTGATTAGTTTAATCAGATTTAGTTAAATTTTGATTGATTTATTTGGTTTTAATTAGTTTAATTGAGTTTAAATTGGTTTAGTTAGGTTTTAATTAAAAAAATCAATTAATTAGAGGTAGTTAGTAAGTGTTAAAAAACTGCTAATTTAATTAGGGGTGGAAAAGTGTTAAAAATTATAAATTTGAAATTGATAAACATTTATATATTAAGGTTATTTTTGAACTTTTTTCTTATTATCACGTCAGCAAGTTAACATCAGTCTGTCAAAATCATGGACAAAAGAGTTTTTCTGTTCAGTTTAAAAACGACGAGGGATTTTTTGTATTCAAAATGTATTTTTGAAGAGTATAAGAGTTTTTTTATACCTTTTGCATAAAATATAACAAAAACAAATACATTATTTGTTATACTTTCAAATTTTGTGAAGAAAAATATGAAAAAACAAAACTCAACGAAAATTCAAATAGAATTGTAATTTTTTTAATTAATGTAAAAAGGCTATAGCGACAAATATTATGGTCAAAGGGGAGTATCTAAATTGAAATTCCAAACTAGATATAAGCAAATTACTCCATTAATTGTTTAATACTCCCTCCGTCCCATTCTAATTGAACACTATTTCCTTTTTGGGTATCCCATTCTAATTGACACTTTCTATTTATAGAGTACTTTTCACACTACTTTTCTCTTTATACCCTCTTCAATTAATGCATTTAGAAAGCATATTTTTAAAAAGTTGTGATGCATTTAATGTAATGTAAGGATATAAAAATAATGTTACTAAAATTTCTTAAATAATGTGCAATTGAAATTTTCTCAATTAGAATGGGACGGAGGGAGTATACTGAAACAAACAATTAATTAAGCCTCAGAAATGTATTTAGGTGTGAGTTATATCTTTCCTCAAAAAAAAGGTGTGAGTTATATCTTTGAGGGAAATTATAAAAACAATGGGCTAATGCCTCATAAACCTCCAATCTTTTAACCACTTTTTAATCATATTCTAACGTTGATTACTTGTCAATTTTACCCTATTTTGTATTTTTAAGTTCCAATTGTACCCTGAAATATTAAATTGACGTTTTTTTCATTTGGAAAAAATTAAAAAATGTTCGCCATGTCTAGCATATATTAATTGTATATGTTGAAAATTTATTTAGATTTAGTTAAATTAATTAAGAATTTAAATTAGTTTTAATTTGATTATGGTTTTTAGTTAGTTTTTAAAAATAAAAGACTTATTTGTATTTTTTTGAATGGTAATAAATCTAATTTTATCTTTTAACTTAGTTAATTAAATGATTTCATTATTTAAATAAAAAAATTATGAAAAATTAAAAAATTAGGGTACAATTGAAACGAGAAAATGCAAAATAGGGTAAAATTGACCAGTTTTTAACGTCAGGTTAGAATTGAAACGGGGCTAAAAGGTCGGGGTTTTTTGAAGTATTAGGCATAAAAACAATTGAATTGAGCATCTTAACTTGGAAGGTAGCACGAAAACGGAAACGGGAAACGGAAACGACACGAAACGGACACGCGGAAACGGGCATTTTTCTAAAATAAAGAACACGAAACGTGGGGAAAACGTGTAAATAATAAAAATATAGAGATATATTTATAAAATTAAAAACTATAAAATGCTATATATATTAAATTTTATTTATACCAATTAATAAAATAAATCAAATATAACTAAATGCAACAAAAATAAGAAAATAGGTTATATCGTAGATAACGTGAACAATAAAAATCATGGATAATTGGTTCAAAAAATTATTTGTTGAGGATTTTTTAGATTTTTTTACAACTTTTTTATATTTTTTATTTACAGAAACGGCCCGAAACATTTCCTTATAAGTTTCCGAGAGTTTTTGAGAGTTTCCGGTTTCCAAAACGTTTCCGAAACGGGACACGCAACTTCGTCGAAGTTTCCGTGCTTCATAAACAGATAATGGAGACAGAAATCGCATAGGAACATCATATGCTCAAAAGCTGATATTGTAATATATGAAGGCACCATAAGTCCACTTCCAAATGGAGTTCCATCATACACCGTCCAGATTCTTAATACATGCGACTGTAGTATCTCCAATATTCATGTAAGCTGTGGTTGGTTCAGCTCGCTCCGGTTAATAAGTCCTTCGGTTTTCAGGCGAATCTTCTTCGATGACTGCCTTGTCAACGACGGAGAACCTCTTGCCCCTGGTGAAGCTGTCTCCTTCCAGGACGCTAATAGTTTTCGCTACCCATTATCCGTCACAACTGTTGATTGTTGCTGAGCCCCGCATTGTTGATTTTTATATGTAAATGTCGATTATATGTATATGATACTAAGCACAAAAGTTGCAGGACAACTACTGCTATTGCCTTTTCAATCTATCCAGGACATTATTCTCTTATCAACCTGAAAATTTCATCATTTGGCTATTTGGACATTCAAATCCAGACTGATCATTCTCAATTTGGAATCTCAAAATTATCATTGAGTAAGAATAATGAGTTGCTCTACACCCAATTTTTTCCATCACTGTTTCATTTATTTAGCTTTAAACAACTCCATAAAGAGAATGTTTTTTTTATTAAGGGAGAAGCGGCAAAAATCCTAATGTATAGTCTGCGTCTCTTATAAGCACCCCATGCATTTTAGATCTCAAAAATGACCATAATGTCTTGATAATACATCAAAAGGACACAAAAATTATATAGTGTTAAACAAAAATGTAAACAGGGTTGAGTTTTTTTGTCTTTTAACTCGTTTTCAAGACGTTAGAAGCATTTTTGAGATTCGAAATACATAAAGTGCTTACAAGAAACTGCCAGCATATGGAGTTAATAGTAATTAAACAATGACCAAAAATCCTTCTTCTTAACATAGTAATTGGGCGAGCTGTACATTAGGGTCATTTTCGTACCTTTTTCCTTTTATTAGTAGTAATTAGGCAATGCATCACAAACTGCCTGCATATGGAGTTATATTGTAGCAAACCTTATGGACTTCTATGTTTCCCCATTCCATTTTGTTTTGAGAACACTTTCAAAACTACTAGTTTTACTTAACTATTTTGCACATTGCTCGTTATGTCTCACATCTTCGCACATTGCTCGTAATGTGACATTTGTTACATCGCTCGTGATGTGACACGTCAATAACAGGTAAGGTTCACACAACCGCACAAGATAAGGTAGTATGAACATAAACAGAAAGAAAATCATAGCACAACTCTACAAAATTCGCAATAGTTAAAACGAAAAGTTTACATCTAGTAACCATAATCATAACTGAAATCAGTGACACCAACCATGGCAGATAAAACCTGAGAAACAATGAAAAAGCCACCTCCAAGAATAAGAATAACAAGCACAGCAGAAACTGGATTCTTGAGCAACTCCACAATAGGCTCTAAAAGAGCCCAAAGAGCCCCTGTACTGACAGTCAGTGCATAGAGTGCATATCTCCTGACATTATCCCAAAACTCCTCCATCAATGGACCTTCAGGTCCCAAAGCCAATGCCCTACTGCTATCATCCATCCCCATCACAAGCAACGCAATTCCCAGCGATGCAGCTCCGACAACAGCAAACCTTAGATGCCCATTTGCAGATGCATGGTTTAGCTTATGTTTCAAGGGTTCTTGGGCTATGGGTGTTGTGAATTGTATTGACTTGTATGGATTTTTTGGAGATGGGTTGGGGAGAGTGGAGCATGTTACAACTGGTAGGAAGTTGAATTGGGAGCTGAGTGTGAATATTGTCTTCATTTATGGTTTAATGTTGAGCTCAGACCATGGTGTTCTTCTTTTATTGATTTGGTGATTCTCTACTGGTTTTTATATTTTAGTGTTAGAAGCAGGGAAGCATATGAGAAAGATTGTGTGGCTGCTTTGTTTCACTCTATGCATCTTATCTCTATCTAAAAACTTAAATTTTCTCATTTATTCTTTTTTGGTAAGCCCATCCGGTTTCCAAGGCGTCGCCCTGACTAATCCGGATCCGACCCGCGTCGCGCACCTGGCATGGTGTGGAGATTTTTCTGCATTCACATGTTTCCTTACTGTTTTGTTCAACAGAAAATGGTTCCAAAAATGATAAATAAATAAATAAATAAAAGAGCAAATTATTATGAGACGTCTCACATTTGACATAATTCACACTTTAGTATTTTCTGTTTGAAAATTAAAATAAGTGGCCCTTCACTTTTATTTTCAACAACAGTTTAGTCCCTCCGTCCATTTTTGGTGTTAGTCAACGAGATTAAAGTGCTTAGGAGTAAATCAATTTTCAAATACGAGGGACGAAATCGTTGACAAAAACAAAAGCGAGGGACTAAATCATTGACAAATACAAAAGTGGGGAACCATATAATTTCGTTGATTTAGCTGACTGACACAAAAAATGGATGGAATGACTAGATCGTCGACAAAAACAAAAGTGAGGGACCATATCGTTTGATTTTCAAATAAGAAAAATTAAAATGTAAATTATGTCAAATGTAAGGGGTGTTATAGTAATTTGCTCTAAATAAAATGGCATTTGAGTTTTGCCTCCAATACCGGAGAAAATTAATATTTAATGTTAGAAATAATATTATTAAAACAACCATTGCATATTTGAAAATTTAAATAATAAAAATGAAAAACAGTGTTGCAAAATTGAAAACTATATAAAAAAGTGGTAAACAACTTAATACTAAAAAAAATTGTTATTCTCAATAAAAAAAATTTTTCTTTCAAAAATTGAGAGTTCAAACTTAAAATACATGCAAGGGGATAAAGCTACATAATAAGTAGGGAGCAAGTAGATTTTCATTTTCATTAAGAATTTACAACTAAAATGCAGTAGCATCAGGGCTGAGCAATCCCCTTCTTCACAAGTACATCATAAACTCTATCAACTTTGGTGGTATCAAGCTTGAATAAGGGATGAGCATCAGATTTCTTACTGATATTTCCGCTAAATATTTCTTTCGTCATCACCTCCTGCATCTTCAGATACACAGGTGCTGGCAGCTTAATCTCATGGCACAGTCGTTTCTCCTGCAAATTAACAAATCTAAATCACCAAATTTCTTCTTTTGAATAACAAGCAATCGGAGGTTCATAGCTCGTAAATGGTAATATGTTTAATTCTGAGGCACAACAAAGAACAGCACGACGCATAAAAAGGATGTAGAGACATGAGCAATCCAGTACTTACAGCTTCAGAGAGTAACTGAGACTCGTGAAATCCCAATCTGTCAAAATCATTAACGTAGCTCTGTCCACCCATTCTTGAATTTGAATCCTTGCTAAATGACTCTGATCCCATATAAACATTTGGACCTCCCTGGTTACTTGGCCCACTTTCTTTTGCTCTCTCGCAACTTTCTTCAGCTTCCCTCTTTCGTTTCTCTTCAAGATATCTATCTGCTTCAGCAGATGTACGACAACCAGCGCCTCGGGCTTCCTGTATTCTCGTGCCAGCGCATCAATTCAATGCATTATTACCATTTTCATCTATCAATCAAATTTACATGCTTATGAGAGCATCATTATAGGTATGATGAGCGGTGCGGTTCACAAATGCTTGCTCATTAAAACAAATTGTGTTTATGCAGAACAGATGCATAGTAGTTTTAATCGTAGTAACCTGTCCTGCTAGTACTAAAACTGAAGGGCTCAACACATGTACAGCTTGTATTAATAATGATGGGGTAACTGATTCTAGGGTTACTGAACTTTCTCAAAATTATAAAATGGTTACTGAATTTTAAAACGAAACAAAATGGTTACAGAACTTTCAAATTTGTGATTCCGGGAGGTTTTTAAGTGAATTTCGGTCAAATTATGCTTATGTGGCAATCAATTTTTGATTATTTATGACAAATAATACCTTAAATTTTATCTATGTACATAATCAACCAAAAATCGAGTCCAAATCATTTTCTTCGGTGACCAAAAATCCTTCTTCTTAACATAAAATAATAGTTTAGCAACCATTTTGTTACGTTTTAAAGTTCGATAACCATTATGTAATTTAGGAAAAGTTCAGTACCCCCAAAATCAGCTACCCAATAATGATGATAACACATGGTAGCAACTTGTAATATTTATTCTAGGAAAGGAATCAAGAAAACCATGCGAATTGTGAATTATAAATTACATTGTGATGGCATCGATGAATTGTATACCTTGAGTTCTTGAATTCTTGTCAGAGTTCTGTGTTCTGATATAACGGTCTGAAGTAAATCATCATGCTCTTCCTTAGAATGAAAACGCATGAAGACATCATATTGCCGACATAGTGCTTTCTCATCAGGAGATAAGTCCTTCTCAAAAGGATTTGGATATAACAAATCTCTTTCCAATATAAAATCCTTTCTGCGCTTTCTCTCATCAAGCCTGACATATATCCACTTAATTTACATGATTATGTGAAACAGATTATAAATTGCTGCAACCATAATAAGGTATAAAGAAGATAACCTGGTAATATATCTTTCAACAGTCAAAACAAAAGAGCGTGTCGTTATTCTTAAAGCAAACATTCTAGCAAACAAAAGCTATAAGATGCAATATCTTAAAATTGTATCAACTTGGTGTGAAAGTAATTTGATCTTTGATCTCGACTAAGATGACGTAACATGAGAGATTTGAGAAGACAGTTGAACAATGTGTCCTCAGGCTGGGTTGAGGCATGCCTTGGGATTAAATGCCTATAAGGCTCCTAGCATTTCTAGGCATAGTATCACATGGATGAAACTAATTACTTGACCAGAAGTTCAGGGATATGATGAGGAAACATTTGAGTAACATCTGATTGTTTTAACTATCAAAACATATGCCTAATGTCTGAATAATTTAGCAACCGCTAACTGGCAATGAGACCCACCCTTAAAACATCACAAACTAATCCACTTGCAATCACACTACATAATACCTCTTTGCATAGATACGGAGCACTCGCAGCTTCAGCTCACGCTCATCTTCTGTGTCAGTGTCTTTAAATTCCATCTCAGCCAGCAACTGCTCGGCGTCATTGTCATATTCAGGGTCGAATTCTTGCCTTTTGGCATTGTAGCCACTCGACTCTACTAAAGATCCATCTTTCCCAGCAGGATTTGGTTTTTTCCCTTTAAAAGTCCTATCTGTTTGAGGATCTACAAACAAAACAAATATTTATGACCAACAGCAGCAGCCCTCATACACAATCATACTAGATTACAATTTTACAAACCTTCAACTTTAACAACACTGGGGCTATCTTTAATGCGGGCTATCTTTGATGCCTTCTTATTAGCAGATTTTGCTGCTGCATTTATGCTATTAGTACGGATTCCAGATTCGGCTTCTGATACAATGGAAGGACTAATCACAATCATGATACTATTGGAATATTACCATAACCAAAATAGAAGGAAATGTGCATCTTACCTGTATTTAATGGGGACAGTAACCGTCCAAGGTGTGGCCCTTTATGCATTTCTTCAACTCTGAGTTAATCAGGAATAAACACATAAGAGGATTGGCAAATGGATAAGAGGTAATGAATGCATGGAGAAGAACTCAAGCCATACTTGACTCTGGAAGGAGAAAATGGTGACTCCTCTTTCAAAGTATGCTCGCCAAGCATAGAGGACCCTACTAGTCAAAAAAACAACTTGAGAAATTTAGCAAAAAAAGGCGAGCATTACAACTTGTAGAATTACAATTTAACGTGCTAAATCAGAGATGAGAAAATAGAAGTATGAGGAACATAACAACTAAAGATATCACCAGACCTTTTTTGTCCTCGTGTCCTTTAGCCATGGCAAGAAGCTCCTTTCTATTTTTTCCTACCACATGAGACATATCCTACAAAGAGGAAAAATGCTTATACGTTTATTTGGGTTGAACAATGCACTTTAAACAGAGAATTGACTTTCTCAAAGAATCTTACTGGAAGAGGAAAATATGGGGAACTCATATAAACATTTGTATAGTGTTCGATGCACATTTCTTTGCTCTTTGTTCCCACATGCTCAGCAACCTCTGTCCAATTTCCTAGTCCATACATTTCAATTCCCTATAGTGAGCGTTCCAAGTAACAAAAATGATGTGTGAATCCATATTGCTTGCTAAACATTCTGCTGTTTGTAATAAATCAAAACAAAGACAGATACATTAAAACAACTACCTCTAATAGTAGTGTCTCATCATCTGCATGCCAATCGGGGCAAATTAGAGGGAAAGACAAATTATCCTGTACAGATAAAAACTCATAAATGCACATTGTCATCAGCACTTTAACATGGCAGTTCTAGAACGACGTCCACATGCGTGTTCATATAACATTAGAATGATTAAACCACTCAAAAAGTATAAGAACAAAAGAAAGACACGATAAACGTGATAGGTGAAATTACTTGTTTTATACCACATAATAGATCAGTTAAAACATAGTACATTGCCGTATCTTAAATACAGATACAAAGAATAATTCAAATGACGCAATTTTTAAATCAAAGTAAAAAATAAACATGTAAATAGAACTTTCCGAGGACATCTAACATTTAGGCTCAATGAAGATACTTCCTTAGGAAGAAGCTTATTTCCGTGTCATATGAAGCACAAAAAAACAACCATGTATATAAACGGAATAGAAATTTAGCATGAAGGGAATCACTAACCATAACCTTGTAAGGATGATTGCTTTTGTGAGGTGAAACTTCTGCTCCAACAGAAAAGCACTCTATACATAGATCAAAATCAGGGCAAATTGCGCACTTGATACGTATCTTACCAGTTATATCTTTATTGCAATAATTACAATGGTACAAAGCTTTTTTCCCATCACTTGTTCCTTGACCTGAATGCAAATGAGATAAACATAAAAAGCATACATAAAAAAGGACCATACATCAATCACTAGAATTCAAAGATGATTTTACTAAATTATAATTCTAGAAACTTAATTAGGCACAGATTTCATTTACCTCAAGTTAGCAACATTTCCAAATATCAAACTAACATAAGACTAAGCAATTTCGCAATACGTACAGCCTCAGAATCAAGCAGCTAGCTAAACTCTTTTTGGTGACAGGATTTACTCTCCCCGGGCCGAAGTTTAGGATCACTGTCAAACCAGGCAGGGGCGGACCTAGTAAGAGCTTATGGTGGCCAGTTGACTATCTTATTATTTTAGATCTTTGAAAAAATATGAATATATAAGCTAATATTATAGTTTTTCCACCTAAAATTTATAGCATTGCCCACTTTAAAATTTATATTTTATAAATTTTGTCCATCTTATAACTTTCAGTACAATCTTGCCCACCTTATAAACATTCAATACAATTTTACCCATCTTATAAAATATTTCTGAGTTCGCCACTGAAACTAGATATGTGAGCAAGTCCACATACCTGGCAATTTCAGCTGAGTCCCAACTACTCCATTATTTATTAGAAATGGCGAGTTTTAACCCGCGACCTTGGTGCCCAGATTTTCAGGCCAAACCCGTGCGGGCAGCTAGATAAAATTATGCAAAAAATAAAAGTGGAATAAATAAACATATTGGGTAATGGGTAGTACCTGCTGATGAAGATTCTAAATTTTCTCCGGTAGCAGCATTTTTCTTTCTCCTTGATCTGCATTGTCATGAAAACAAACATTACCAATTATGCAAAAATGCATTTCACATTAATCAAGTGTTAAACTTGAATAAATTAACACAAAAAAGAAAAGAAAAAGAAATAAATAAATAAACCTCTGGGTTGGGTCGTCATCGGCAGAGTGAAACTTTCCACGGGAACGACCCATTTTTTATATGAAGTATAATTTAGCTCAAAAATAACAACGAGAATTTGAAAAATTCAGCAATTATTGATGGATCGACGAGCTTCCAAAAATTCAATTAATTTTGTTAGTTACTTCTTCTGGGAATAACAATAACTGGCTGTCATTTTTTTATCTGCTAGTGGGAAGCTGAATCAATCTGTTTGTTTTCCCAGAAAATAAATAACTGAAGAGAAAAAGAAAACGGGCTCTTTTGCCTTCAAAATGTTGGGTCGGGTCCTGACTCTCCCTCGTCTCAAATTGAGACCTTCTCACATCGTTTTCTTCAAATGTCGGGTCGGATCCATACGAATTAGGAATTTTAACTCCTTCAATTCCACATTATTTGATTAGTAATACGTTTAGCGATAATGTTTAATAAATTTAGGGTTAATTTCATAAAATATCATGACCTTTACACGAAATTTCATTTTAATCACGACTTTTAAAAATTGTCATATAAAATTATGAGCTTTCATTTTTTTCAAATATATCACCAAATCAATTTTTGGTGTATTTTTGCTAACGTGCCCACCGGAATCCGGCGGATTTGAAAAAAATAAAAGGTAAAAATACACCGGAAAATTAATCGGTGATAGATTTGAAAAAAATGAAAGTTCATGCTTTTATATGACAACTTTTAAAAGTCGTGATTAAAATGAAACTTTGTGTAAAATTTGTGATTTTTTATGAAATTAACCCATAAATTTATAAACTATACATGTTTTCTCAGTTTAATCACGAACTTTAAAATTTATTGATCATATACAATAAGTTAGATTTTTTTTCAATTCAATACACCAATATTAATTCTGACAAATTCTACTAATATGTAGGTCGGAAATGACACATCATCGCCCAACATTTGGTCTTTTTTTTCACATATAAACTCATCGTTTCACTAACTATGCTACATCAAAACTCACCGTTTCATAAACTAAATGGTCATGGCAAACATGAAGAGATGCGTCGATGTCTATCCACCACCCATCTGATCCATCAATAGTCCGTTCCCACATCCGTGCTTTTATATATAGTTGCGACAATTATGATTTAATTCTTCAAGTCTCCTGCTACATGTCAATTTGCTTATAAATTTTTCAAACGTCTCAAAAGTGTAATTTAAAATATTGTTTTAGAGTTAGAAATAAAATTTGTGATTGAAGAGAAATTTATTTATAGATAAATATAGAGTTTGTGGTTGAAAAAAAAAACTTATTTTATTTTTATAAAATTGAGTTTTAAATATAAAATGAGTTGGAAATGGCCTTATATATGAAGATAATCATTCCACACAGTTCAGTTCCAATGGTTCTGTATAAAGATCAATAAGAACACATCATTATTTTATATTGGATCTTGAATATTTATTAGACAAATAGACAAATGCTAGTTATGAAAAAATAGCTAAATAGTATTTATAGAAAATATAGAAAATGAAACTTAATTTATATAAATCATATTCAAATTAATTAATGTCAAAAATATTAATAAATTATTATTTAAAATACTACTCCTGTTTATAAAAAATAGGCTTGTTTTTATTTTAGGCATCACAAATTATAGGATTATTTTCATTTTTAGAAAAAAGTTAACTAAATAAATGTCTAAAATATTCATAATTGAATTAGATTTAGTCACCTAAATAAAGTAGTAATAGTTGTGATGACAACAATAATTAATGCTTTTTGATAGTTTGAATATATAAAATAATTTTATATTTACTTTATGAGTAATTTTGAATTATTAATCAATAAATGTATTGAAAAGAATAATGCATTAACTATTTAATAAGGGTATTATAGGGAGTTAGTATAATTCTAACTAAATAAACTAAATTTCTTAATAGATGTATAAATGAAACAAGACTATCTTTTATGGACGGAGGGAGTAATAAAATATTGTCCGAATAATTAATAAAAATTCAATGATAATTTGTCGACATAAAATAAGAAATTATTATTAAAATACCTCATTTTCAAATATATTTACAACAAATTTGTCCATCTTCTCATAATTTCCCACTTTATGCTGATAACAAATATATTTACAAAAATACCCACTATATATAGAAGGCTTATCTTATTTTAGGTAAAAAAATTACATAGCCACTCTCTCTTTTCTCTCTTTCTCTCAAAATTTTCTCTTATTTTTTTCTTCTTTTCCGTTTGTTTTTCCGTTTGTCTCTTCCGATTGTTTTTCCGTTTGTCTCTTCCGTTTGCTTTACCGTTCGCACTTCCGTTTGTCTATTTCCGATGGATTTCTCGTCTCTTTCGGCCGCTTTTCCGTTCGTCTCTTTCATTCGCGCTTTTTGTTTGTCTCTTCTGTTCGCACTATGGATTTCTCAACAACATTTTTAGATTTTTTTATAATTTTTTAGGTTTTTTGTGATGGTTTAAGCATTTTATAACTAAATTATTGTAAATCTATAATTTTTTTTGTTTATAAATCATTCTTTTATTCATATAATTATTTTGTCTTTCTCTTATTCATAGATTTGTTTATTTATTTTAATGCTACTGATTTTGATAAGAACAAATTGATTTATGGTGTATTTGCAGTGTTTTTATAATGTATTTACGTTACAGTGTATTTTTGGTGTATTTATAGTTATTAATGGTGTTTTTCGGTGTATATATAATTTTTGGTGTATTTATGTTATTTTTTAGTATATCTATGGTACATTTGCAGTGTTTATGGTGTATTTGTAAATCACCAAAGTTACACTAAAAAACACAATATATACACTATAATACACCATAGTTACACTAAAAACACGATAAAAAATATAAGAAAAATGTGAAAAAAGTATTTATAAAATTAATAAAAGAAGAAGATATTTTTTTGTTAAAAAGATTAGAAAAGTAAAGACAAAAAACAATATAAAATTGTAAATAAAATAGGAAATAGTGTGCTGTATAAAATTCCCTCATAAAATAGCGGCCCACTGATTTGTTACAATTTTTGGTGTGAATAACTATCTAAGATTCAAAATTGTAGTTTTCCTACCATCCACTTGGAGAATGTCAACAATGATTTTTTAATTTTAGATGCTTTTTGTTCAATTTTTACCTCCTGTTTAGGATTTTCTCTCGAGAAATTTTTACGTAGACTCAGTCCAATACGTCATCTGCGGACTAAGCCTGTTATATCATGATACGTCATTAAAATAATGGCAATCTTATAAATTCGTTTGTTATTTATTTACACATTTGAATAGTAACATTAAGAGATTGACATTATTTTAATAACGTGTCATAATGTGATATAAGTCCACGGATAACGTGATGGACTGAATCTAACTAATAATTTCTCCGTCACACGAGGTGCACAGCCTAATTTTAAAGATGACTTTCACTAGGCCATATAATAGTTATGTTTTTTTCTCCCTTTTGTTTTGAAATAAAATAAAGGCCTAATACCTTAAAACCCCCTGAACTTTTAGCCCCTTTTCAATCATACCCTGACGTTCAAAACTTGTCAATTTTACCCTATTTTGCATTTTTGTGTTTCAATTTTACCCTGAAATATTAAATTAACGTCTTTTTCATTTGGAAAAAATATAAAAACATTCTCCATTTCTAGCATATATTAATTGTATATTTTTAAAATTTATTTAAATTTAGTTACATTAATTAAGAATTTAAATTAGTGTTAATTTGACAATGGTTTTTAGTTAGTTTTTAAAAATAAAGTACTTATTTGTACTTTTTTGAATAAAAAAGAATTTAATTTCATCTTTATATTTAGTTAATTGAATGATTTCATCATTTAAGTGAAAGAATTAACAGAAATTAAAAAATTGGGGTACAATTGAAAACGGGGTTAATGACACTTGTGTGTCTCATTTGCTAATTATTTCTCAAATTACCCCCAAAAAATAATAAATTCTCATTTAGTGCCTTACAGACCGAGGAACAGTTCCGCGGTTTGTGTAAACCGCGGAACTGTTCCGCGGTTTGGCTTACGTGGCTCCTCGCTGGCCAGTCAGGGAGGAGCCACATAGGCAAAGCAAACCGCGGAACACTTACACGGTTTGCTTTGTCCAACGTGACAAACCGCGTAACTATTCCGCGGTTTGCTTTTTGTGCAGCCAGGGAATTTGATTCCCTGTCTGCACTGATTGGGAGAAAATTCTCCCAATCATTTGATTTATTTTTAATGATTGGGAGGTTTCTCCCAATCATTTAAAAAAAAAAATTAATATTTTATTTATTTAAAAATGAAAAAATCTTTGGTTAAAAAAATTTTACGTTTTAATTGTTGAATTTTTTAACTTTAAAACGTTTGAATTAGTTAATTTTTTTAACATTCTACAAAAATAAATTTATAAAATACTACAAAATAATTATATTAACAAATATTCAAATAAAATTTATACTTCATAACAATAACATATTTAATAAACTAAAAATTACAAAGTACAAAAAAAAAATCACCGAGGAGTCCTATCGTCATATCTGCTAGTGACCGGGAGGTTCGAGCGCAAGTTGTTTCTGTTACGGTTCGCCCGACGGCCTGTACTGATGGTGAGGTAACGTCGACCTGGGCGACCATCACCATCTCCCCCTCCTGCATCGGCGTCCTCGTCGTCGTCTCCGTCGTCACCCTGCTGGTCCTCGGGAATGGCCGTACTCGTCGTTGCTGGTGGCGGGGTAACAAATTCTTCTTGTTGGCGGAATATCATAGCCTCCATGCTGTCTAGACCTAACCAACTGCTACCATATGATAGAAAGTTTGTAGTCCCAGGTGTCTCTGGAAGTCCCTGTGAAGCTGGAAAGTCCTGTGTACCCTGTGTAGGCTGATCCCACTGCACCTAAAAAGTAGGCACCGTAAGTGGTACATAAGCAGGCGGCGGTGGAACAAAAGGTGAAGAAGGTCTTGGTGGCACTGGATATGAACATGATCCCTGAAAATAGTGATGTGCCGAATCCCCGTAAAACTGGCCAGATGAAGAAGGAGGACCCGATGAAAAGGGTGGCGGTGCAGAGCTGGACCCCCGCGTAATAGTAATGTCCTCTGAAAGGATGAAAAACCACTGGGGGAGGCATAGGATCGGTCGGACGCTGAGGTGGTGCAGGGGGATGACGCCGCTCTCGCCGTCGATGTCGCAGTGTAGTCGGATCTATCGGCGCGTCAGGTATGACTGGTAGTCGATGCGGCGGTATAGAAGGCTCGATAAGGGGCGATGTAACATCACAGCGGTCCTCTCTAGTGCCTCTCTGTGTGCTGGCTGCGAACCGCCGAAGCTCAGTGTCAACAGGAGCATCCCTACGTACACGCTCCACAAAATCGGCCTGCAAATAAAGATATAATACGTTAAAAAAAGTAGGACATTAACCCACAATTTGACATTGATAAATTAATTGAAAAACATATAATTTAAGAAAATACCTGTGCTCCGAGCTCAGCGCCCTGTCGTGTGATCCAGCGACGCGTGACATACCGAAACCAATCCATATACTCGGAATGGTAATGAGGTGGGTCCTGGAGGGACTGTCCTGAAATTACAAACCGGATCCTGTCGTCCCACACACGAATGTAGTAAGAGTGTGTCTGGATCCAAGATGAGCTGCTTTTCAGGGTAAGGGTGTGTAGTGAGTGGTCCTGATGTGGGGCGTCTGGAATACCCTGTTGCAATCCGAACTGCTGCAGAACTCTGTCTGCATGGTGCCACTCCACAATATGAAAATAGATAAGTGGAACCGTGGCCCGCCAAAAAGCGCGCCCATCCAAACAATATGCTGGGAGAGTGTCCAGCATATCATCAGTGTACGGCTGCCAGATAAACTGCATGTATAAAATATAAGATATTTAGTATTAAAACATTCCCACAATAAGCTATTTAACATACGAGATAATAAAACCGAAACATAATTTCTTACATCTTCGTAGCGAGACGTGTCAAGCCGAACACGGATGTCAGGCAGCGAGTGTCGGGCCGCACGGCTGGCGTTATATCTTGTTATCATCCAATCTGTCTCGCCTTTTAAAAGAGACGCACGCAACCTCCAATTGCAAGTGTCATTGTTCAGACACCCAAGAACTATTGTTTTACCAGTTGTTTGACTGCTCTTGTATTCTTTATTAGCTGCAATGTGATAACTCGTCGCGCATATCTGGACAGCATACCTCGAACTAAAAACCATCCCCAATTCAAACTCTTTGCCAGCTTCCCATATTGCATTTTTTTAGGCCACAGATTCATATTGACACACATGTCGTCAACATTCTGATGCGTGTACTCATGAGGAAGGCGCGACTCAAAATGATCTGTATTTTGTTCCGACTCACCACCGACATTCTCACCATGGGTGTCATCTCCATTCTCACCACCGATGTCATCATCATCATCATCCTCGTTGTCATCAGCAACGGCCCCGTAGAAGTGTTCTTCTTCCTCATCTTCATCACTAAAATCATCACCATCGTCTACATCCGCACAGTCGTCTACATCCGCACAGTCGTCTACATCCGCACGTACTTGAGATAACAGATTGTACACAATATAAAACTCAAGTACCCTCATTTGTGGCGTCCGCGAAACATTACGCCACATTGCTTCCATGTGAACATCTATCTCCATAGGAAAACCATCATATTTTTGAAATCTTCCATGTTCATCGAACCGAGGCACTCGTAGATAAATCTTCACTATCTCGTCAGCATCGTTCAGCCCAATTACCCTTCTAATTACGACTTGTAGTTGGGCAAAATTCACTACACTCGTTAGCTCAACCAGTTCTGATTTACCAGAAACATAATCAACTCCACCCAGAGTCGATAATATTGTACCATCCCAATAATTTTTTAGGGCTGGCAGCTCATTTGTCGTCATTACTACATTAAAAAATATAATTTTAACTACATTTTTAGGGCTGACAGCTCATTTTTCAAAATTAATCGTACTAAATTTATCAAATAATTAAAAAGAGGGTTACTCTCATTTAAAATATAATTCGAATATTCTACATGTCAAATTCAAATTTTTAATAATTAGCCGATTTAAATGTAAATTCAAATTTTTTATATTAACTTTTTTTCACAAAGTTACAGTTATAAAAAAATTTAGGCCAAATGTTGTAAAAAGGCCAAACCTTTCATAAAAGTTTCACAAAAGTCCTGACCTTTCAATTTTGTCAATTTTGGCCAAAAACAAATTATTTGGTTTCAGTTGTGGCCAACTCTCAATTTGATTTCAATTTGCCTATGTGGCGCCTATGTGACGCCTATGTGGCATGCGAAATAGTGAAAGTTCGGGATTTTTGTGAAACTAAATAATCCATTTTTGGCCAAAATTGACAAAATTGAAAGGTCAGGACTTTTGTGAAACTTTTGTGAAAGGTTTGGCCTTTTTATAACATTTGGCCAAAAATTTATGTTTTCTCTAAATGCTGTTAAAAACAAATACCTATTTTTATATTTAATTTTTTAGTATCAAATCTATTTATATAATATAAAACATAAATTTTAATATTTTCACTAATTCCAACCTAATTTAAAAATATTTTAAAAATTTCATATATTCGATTTTCTAATTTTAATTTACTCTATTTTACATTTATATAAATTTTATACACATTACTCTAATTTCATTTACACATTAATCTAATTTATTTTATAATACATATTTTTAAAAAAATTAACTAAATCTAACTATATTTATTTTTTAATCTAACTACATTTCAAACATCATTTAAATCTAACTACATTCAATAATTAAAAATAACATATCTATAAATTTAAAAGACTCACCCGATAATTCTGCCAAAAATTAATATTCTACACCAAAAAATAATATTCCGCCACAAAAAATAATATTCCACCACGAAAATCGACTCCGCAAAATCTTCTCCACAATAATATTTGTTGTCGAGTGAAACTAAATCTTTTCCACCCATTTAATAAATTTCTCTCTAATCTAAATCTTCTCTCTTACTATTTATCTCTCTACATATTTTATCTCTCAACTTTACTCTACATTTTTTTTTAAAACTACACTAGTGAGTGAAAGGGGGAAGGGGGAACGGTTCCCTTATATAGGGGTTGCAGACCGCGGAAATCTTCCACGGTCTGCAACTACCTGGTCAAAGGGAATTTATTCCCTGTCAGAGGGAATAAATTCCCTCTGTAAACCGCGGAAGTGTTCCGCGGTTTACATTGACGTGTCACTGTAAACCGTGGAATAATTCCGCGGTTTACGCCGACGTGGCTCCACCTGCGTCCAGATGGAGCCACGTCTGCAGACCGCGGAACACTTCCGCGGTTTGCAGTAAGCCGCGGAAGTGTTCTGCGGTCTATAGGTGACAAATAAAGAAAAATTGTTAATTGGGGGCTAATTTAAGAAATTTTACTAATTTTATAAATAAACATGTCATTAACCCTTGAAAACGGAAAATTTAAAAGTGGGTAAAATTGAAAACTTTTCAACGTCGGAGTAGATTTGAAAAAAAGTCTAAAGGTGAGGGTTTTTTGAGTGATTAGGCCTAAAATAAAATATGAGATGCATTATCAAGAACTTCCAATCGCCAAGAACTTGAAGACTCCAATCTTAATTGTCGCCTTGTGTTTACAGTTCTGATTCCAGAAATTGCAAGGGTACTTAAAATATAAAATAGCATGTTCTTTTTGTTACTGGCGGGTGATGATTAGCAAATGCTTCCATCATTCAGAACCACAAAAAATTGGAAGGACGAGCGAACTGTTGGGGCAGTGTTATTAAACAGTTATTTGTAGCATTTACTCGGAAAGAATGACGAGATTACATTAGTATGATGACTTTCATATGAGCAATATGATAACAATGGCGAAGAATTATCCGCATCGTTGGTTGGTAACTAAACGATTCAGGCCAGACTAGACCTTGTAATCTCATAGGCCAAGAAGCATGCTGCGTTTGCAGGAACACTTCGACCCATGGCAGGTCCAAAACCCTTGTACAAGCCTTTGACACCTTCGGTAGCTAAGATCGTTTTAAAAGCATTGATAGAGCCACTAAACCTGGGGTTTTTGTAATCATCAACCTGAAGTACACTCTTGACGACATCAGTAGGATATACCAGTCCCCAAAAGGATGCTCCAGCCAACCCTCCGGCCAACATCAAAGAGCCCCTCCCCAATTGGGAAGTATCCTGGCCCCCAGCAAGGGATTGTTTCAACAATTCGTAGACCCCGAACATAATAGCATTTCCAGGAACTTCTCGTCCTAAGGTAGGCACCAACCCCTTGAAAAGACCCCTCGCTCCACCTTCTGATTTCAGAACTTGCCTTGCGACATCCATTGGCCCTGCATATTTCGGTGCAACAGCTGCTGTGCCAGAACCTGCTGCTGATCCAGGACCTGCTAATGCACTTTGCGCTTGCAACCTGTTTCCGACATGAAGAGAGACAAGCTAATTGGTAAATTCATAAGTTGAAAAGCCCTTTCTTTTAAAAGGAAAACGAAATGATAGATAATTCATTCATTCACAGCCTATGTTACACAGAAATAAATATGTAAGAAATGGAAAACGCTTAAATGAAACACTATTTTCTTACAAGAAAATGCTTTCAAAAGGATTTCAGAAACCGAAATGAAACATCGACAAATTTCTACGCGACATAGTTCACAACTACATCCAACCAAAATGAAACGTAATGCTGAAAGGTAGGACTTGACAAGTTCCGGACCAACAAAGTTTGCGAAGGATATTACGAGGATGAGAAAATTGACCTGCATTTGATCAACTCAGTAGGGCAAGCAAGAAAAGAAACAGCAAGTCCAGCACCAGCTCCACAAACAATCTGCTGATTAATAGTAAGCGGGACACCAGGTTGAGACCTCAGCAGAACCTCCATTTGTCCCCTGACCGTGAAAAGAACAGCATTAAAGGCGGCCACAGTGGCAAGAGGAGCTCCCATACCTTTGTATAACCCCCCCGGCCCCTCTGCACGCAATGTCTGCCTCACAGCGTCCATTGCACCTGCAAACTTGGGGGGCTGCCCGGGTAGCGGAACAGGCTGACTCTGCAGCTTCACCTTGATGGTGTCGAAGGGGTGTCCACAAATCAACTGCGCTGCTCCCCCGACAGTCCCCGCTGTTAAGTCCTTCGCTACATCCCCCATCTAACGTAACTGTCATCAAAACACAGTTAGCTTATACCTTAACCGTTTCTTGTAACTAAAACCCAAGTCAAAGGCAGTGTATGGAACAGGACAAGCTAAGAAATCCAACCAAAAATATGCAATACAATTAAACAGAAATTTAACTAATCAAAACTATAATTTTAGACATCTCAATCAATTTTTATGCAATGAAAACAAATTTATAAAAATTTAAGGTGCAATCTGAAAACATTGCGCGCAACCCAATAGGCTCCGATATATTGGGATGGATACTGCTCATAAATCAGTAGAAATAAAATAAAAATGCAGAGGTAAACCTCTGATAGTTTAGTTACCTTTGAACAAAGATGAGGGTAGAGTCAGAGGGTGGGATGAGAGTTGACAGAGAAGAAGATAATTTACGGTTTAGTTTCAATCTTACAACTTCAATAGGTTCCCCAATTTTCAATTTTTTAAGCTTTTTTTTTGAGTTAAAACTTTTATTTTATTTATTATAATAACTGTTTTTTTTTTCTAAAGCTAGAATAAATTAATAAAGACATAAATACAAACAATGAAAGTCATCTATATCTATATTATATATAAAAGCACGGATGGGGGGGACAGACAAATTTACTGAATAATCCTTTTCAGTTTACTACTAAATAAAGGTTTTATAGTCATTAACTAATTAGTTATTTAATTAATCATTATTGTAATTAAAGTTCTAATTAGAATAGGTAGCTAAATTATCTTTAATTTAGTTTTTAGTATATAAAAAATAACTAATTAATTAAATATAATTAATTACATTTAATTAAAAATATATTATTATTAGAATAGAGTCATAATTAGAACACTATTATTTGATATGTTTCGGATGTTATAAAGGTGGAAATCGAGCAATTCTTTTTAATTTATAGCATTAATTTATAACTGCAAATATAGGGATATTAAACTCCCTAGGTCACTGAGTTATTCCAATATTACAGAAAGGGTACTAAATTTCAAATCGTTAAAAAATGGTCACTAAGTTATCAAATGATTTCACGGGATGTCACTCGAGGCAAAACGCACTAAACGTTTTGCGTTTTATCCTACGTGGCATGACATAATTACAAAAAGGTGTATAATTCAGTATTATTTTTTAACAAAATGGTATAACTCAGTACCCGTTTTGTAATTTGCGATAAATTTAATGACATTCTTTTAAGACGGTAACCTCCCTGAGAAATAATTCGATAACTTAGTGACCATTTTTTAACAATTTAAAATTTAGTACCCTTTCTGTAATATTAGAATAACTCAGTGACTTAAGGGGTTAAATATCCGCAAATATAGTCCTAATTAGAACACTATTGCATTCCTCCCGGCGAGACATCATATAGTACAATAAAATCGCCTCCTGCTTCGTTCCACAGCGGTGTGGTTCGACGGAAAAAGCTGAGTCGTAAACCAAGTTTATTATGGATTTGGGTTTTACTGCTTTTGGCTATTTTCTTCATTTATCTTTCAGTTTTTGGCGTCAAATTCCAACTTCCAGGTCACGCTCTTTTTTTAATCCAATTTAATTCTACGTTTGAATTATGATTTTATGATTTATGTTCGCAGGTAATTTAGAAAGTTTGGAGAAATTGGGTGATAATAGAATTCTTAATACAAGTAGTATTAGTGTTCCAAAGCAGCAAGAGTCGTCATGATAGGTATATCCCTATCTTTCACCTTACCCACTATGTTTTGTAGATATAATTTTTAATAGAGTAATTATAATATTATATGAGAGATATATTGAAAAGCAGGAAAAAATAAACTATGAATGTAATTTAGAATTACATGCAACCAACTTATTTAATTTAATATTATAATTTATCAATTTATAGATTTTTAAAAATAAGAATTCAAATCCGATTAGAAATATAATTAAGACAATAAAAATTAAATTTTATGGACAATAAATTTGTGATGAACTATTGATAATTGAATAGAGTACTAATTAAAATAGATTATTTTAATATTTAATTATTTTTATTTTTATTTTTATTTAATTATTTAGAATTATAATTAAGATAAATTACTAATTTAATTATTATTTGATATTTTCTTTATATATTTTCTATAGACAACTCCTATTAACTACTATTTCAACAATTATTTATATTTTATACTTAAATATATTTTATAATTATAAAAATAATCATTAACTAAATATAAATATATTATTTTGACGAGTCACACTACGAGTCACGTGTGAAACACGTAAGGCGACACTAGTATTATAAAGAACTCAATATGATCTTTCAAATTTGAACAAACAAATACTAACCAATCATCCAAGACAAGCAAAAAATAATCAAAAAAATAAAGAAAATTCATGACATGAGTCCCGTAAACTTAAAACAATGTAAAACTATGTTCCCGTTAAGCGGGGTACTTAGATAATTTTTCTTTCGATTTTCACAATAAATCCGCTCTATCCGACGAAACCTAATATTTTTGGTTCATCTTCAATAATGTTTTAGAAAATAGATCTACACACCTCCCCAATTCTTAGATCTACAACAACATGAATTTAAAGTTTGAACGAACATTAAAGATGTTTGAACGATCAAAAACATCATGTCAAAGAGGCAAAAAAAGACAACAAAATTTAATTTAATAACATAAAAATTCAAATTGAAAAGACCATTTTAAAAAAAACTTATTCAAAATAATAGATCTACAATAATTAATACTATGGGCGGAGAGAAGATGATTTTCCGGTTAACCGGAAAAATCATCTTCTCCTATTCTCAAGAAGATGAAGAAAAGAAACTCATTTTTCTAAAGACAAGGAAGAGTATAATTTTGAGAGAGAAAGAGAGGGAAACATAATAAATGTTCAGCTACAGAAATTTAAATATAATTTTCTATTTTTATATGGTTAGCATTTTAAAATAAATTATAGATTAGTGATTTTCTTTTATAAATAAATTATTAATTTTTACTTTTTGCATTTTTGAAAATTTAACATATAAAACCATAATTTTAAATGATACTAAAAATAAAATAGACTCAGCATAGTAGTCCCAAGTGTAAAAATATACTTTATTTACTAAAATTTTACAATTAAATTAAATTTCACTAAACTAGTTCTATGTTAATAAATTAAATTTTTTAGTATGAATAGATAAAATTGGCAAAAAAAATTTAAAAAATTTAATCCATTAGCTCTTTTCTTTTTAAAATAAACTTAACCATCGGGTTAATAATAGCTAAACCTTAGCATGGAAACCGGTTTTAGGATATTTGGATATCTTTTATACGAACCGATTTTTTTGACAACATGTCGGCCATGTCACCGCCAACTAAGTATTAAAGCGCTCATTGGACAACCAATGTCCGATCAGTCTACTAATCCTTGTTTTGCAGGTCAAACCCGTCCAGAAAGCATACTCTATCAATTGGCGCCATCTATAAAAAAAGACTTGTAAAATTTTCAAATCGAAGAAGTTTTATGCGAAGCAAATAAATTTCATTGAAAAGGATGAGCTCTGACATGACCGATTGAAAAAACAAACAACCACTTTCGCCGACCGTCGGCACAAGAACTTCAACAATGCCAAGATATAATGGCTCTGGTAACAACTCAAATATCAATAGCGCCACCATTAATTATTGAACGAAACTAATTAAGGTGACAAATACCATCAATTCCTGCCACTATACGGATATGTGGATGCAACCCCTACGGTGGTGTTTCACAAAGTCTATCATCAAACCCTGATGAAGATGCTAGAATAGTTTAAATCTAACTTAGATAAAACGGTCGAGGAAGCCCGAAACGCGACTAAAAATCATGTTGAAAACATTAATCTCCAAAGAATAGAGTACTTGACTTCACCCTAAAATCTCCATAGAAAAAATCTGGAAACATCAGAAGGAGATGGCGATGAAAGAAGAAATTCAAGAGATCAAGGTTGTAATGCTCAAAACGGGTGTAGAGAGCAAACTGACGAAAGAAACCCAGAAAAACCAAGACAACACTCGAAGCAGACGTGGAGAGTAAATCAATAAGAGAAATGAAGGAGCCAACCTAGAAAACTGTCACGACCCAAATTATTGAGCCGCGACCGGCGCTAGGGAATGAGAGTGGTAGCTACAAATCCCGTAGCAAGTCTAGAAGCACTAACAATTTTTTGTAAATAAAGTATATAATTTTACATAAAACGTCTACAGAAAACTTCTTTAGATAATATAATTACAAATATTTGAAATATCGTATTTTTTTCTGAAAACGTTTGCGGAACAATTCGTAAAAACCATGGTTTTACAAAGCGATATCCAATATCCAGTACCACCCTGTTTCTAGTCATAACCACAACCAATTCCACTCACGGCAATTGGTACAAAAATCAAACGGATAAAACATCATCCTTATAGACAAATTACTTATAAAACCATATCAGAGTTTACATTTAAATATATACCGTTTGAATTCAAAACATTACTTTTATGCTGACACCTACTAATTACTGCAGCTCTAGGAACTTGTACTTTGTGCAAGTCAAAAGACTTCCAACACAAAGAAGATGGTCTGTCTGATCCGACTCTGATTACCTGGAAAAAAAAACATCAAAGTGAGTGGGCCAATATTTTGGGAAATACTGAGCGAGTTTACATATTGCTAATGGTATTATAAAAATATAGCATCGCATGCTCAAACATATATAAATCAATGCATGATATAAGAAAATAATATTACGTTCTCAAGCGTTGGATCCGATCGAAATCCTGATCTTAAGCTCTATCTCATCTTTCTATATCGTATCCATATCGAATCATATCATATCGAATCATTTCAATACAAATGGTCTGGTCCCGAGACAATTCAACCGAGTTCAACCGCGACCAATCACTAAATCCCAAGTCGTGGGTCCCGAGATAGTTCAACCGAGTTCAACTCACTAGATACGGGTCTCGGGATAGTTCCACCGAGTTCAACCTCGTATCTCTCATTCATATTCCATCTTTCATATTCATATTATGCGCATTCATATCATCAATAACAATATAGACACGCTAGAATGACTCAAATATTGGTGATCGTACAGTCTATTGACACCTAATAGGTAGTTAGTTTATTCAGATCGTACACTAGATTCATATATTCACAACTATTGGTAAAACAATATATCATACAATCAAATCGTATAAATGCGATGTATCTGATAATCATATTCATAATATATGAAATTAGCTTTTATAATAATACGCAAAAGTAAAATGCAACTCACAATGACCGCTATCCAAAAATGCAGTATCATAATCCATATCACTCAAGTCTCATGCGCTATTCAATCCCTTAGCTATACCAGTTCCTCGGCCTGGTAGCTCGTCGATACCATAATCACCTATTCAAATCCCTCGTACGTTTAATTCATAACCGTAAACTCTATGCTGAAGCCCTAAGTTACAAACTTAGGTTAATATGACCTTCTAAATACGACTCTTAACTTCGATAACCTCTTAATCGTATTCTTATACTTAGTCGAGATACTTGTTGTACTTTTATTATCGATTCCAACTATAGGTTTTATACATATCAAAACCTTAGTCGTACACGTCATGTTCTATATCTAATTTCATATTTTCGAGTCCATGATTCATTCTTTTTAATGTCCGACATACTTGAAATTGGAAAACTGGGTCGTAACGGGGCAAAAATGCCCAAAAGGTGCCTCGTGCCAATTGTGCGATCGCACAGGAGGCACAGTGTGCGTCCGTACAACTTGGCTGTGCGTTAGAAATTCATTTTCGGGCTGTCCCGACGTGCTCTGATGCTTCTGACGCGATTCAGACACTTTTCCTAACAATACCCATCTTTAACATTTTCAAATACGACTTTAGAAACGTGATTTTAGCGAGTTCGTTTTGTCCGCAACTCTTTTAAACTAAAATAGCCCATAACTCATTAAAAACATAAATTAAAACGTTAAGCTTACCTCGATTCAAAGCTTGGAGATGGTATATATCGATTTTTTTAAAGCAATGGAACGAAAATCACGCGATTCAGACGAAAAACGGCGAAACCGCATCAAATCGAAATAGATCGTCAAAACTCTTCTTTTCTTGCCTTCTCTGGATTCTTCTTTTTGAATCCTTATGATTCATATGATTACATATATATATATATATATATATATATATATATATATATATATATATATATATATATATATATATATATACACACACACACACACATATATATATATAGGCTATTATATCTTTAACTGAAACCAATTCTCTTTTAAACTTATACTTTTAACCAAACGGTTAATTATCCGCTTTAACTCAATTACGTACGTATTATTTATATCCGAATAAATAATACCAATTCTATCATTATTATTTTTCATCAATAATATTTTATTTGTAATTCCCGAGAATTATTTACCAATTTGGGACTTAAACTTTATGTTAATAACTTTCTTACTACTTTCCGTAGTCCCAATTTCTTTATCTTTACTTTATACTAATTTCTAAAATTTTCATATTAAATTTCATAATCGACCTTCTCGGGTCTTAATTATTTTAATAATTTCTCCCTTATCGACACTCCAGCGATCAAAAAACTCGACACGTGCCCAATCAGATAACTTGAACTTACGGGGTATTACAACAACGATGCCAGGGACATGCATGAAAACGTAGTCGATGATGAGGAAGCTCTTGCTAGAAGCAAGCGAGCGAAAAAATGTTAACCTAAATCAAATTAAACTAGACCATTTGGACAAAAGAAAACTGCCAAAACTTAAGAAGAGGAATAGGGTGAATCTTCCAGATTTCTTTAAAAAGTAAGTTTACCTATACGGTCGAGGAGGATCTAGAAGAAAAAATATTTAAAACTTTGCAAAAAAAAAAATCAAATGAGAAGAGTTAGACATATATGATTTGAAATTGAAGGGTTCGCTCTCATCCACCGAAATAATGCAGGAAAAAATACCAATCAATATGAAACTACCAAATCTTCCCATCATTAATGGCGAAGGAGACCCAATTGATCATACTTCAAGATATACGCAATTACGAGACTACTCAATATGACAGACGTCATCCTGTATCGAGTATTTCCAACAACGCTAACAGGAATCGCATAAAATGGTTCAATAGGCTAAAATCTTGATCCATCAAGAATTACAAGAGCCTTTCCAATTAATTTCTTAGTAGGTATTTGACCAATATACATGCCAAAACCACCACGAGCATTATTAGAAATCGCGGATAAGAAGAAGGTGAAACTGTTCGAAACTATATAAAGAGACTCAACAAGAAAGCTATGAAAATCAACAACTTCAACATGAATATGGCCACCGAAGTCCTCAAAGAAAGGGATGAGGTTCATCAAACTAGTTGATAAATTGTTAAAATATAAGCCAACATCTTTCTAAAATTTTATGGGCATTGCCCAAAAATATTTTGAGATAAGAGGAAAGGAGGCGAAAGTAGAAGAATCAAAGCAAGAAAAATTAATAGAGAGACAAAAATAAAAATCAAAGAAAAGACCCACCGAAAGGAAGACAATAGGTGATTCCAACCGTTGAGCAGATATGACGGTAGGGAAAATGAGATGAATTGCACACCCTTGAATACAAATAGGACAGCAATCCTAATGTGGATAAAAGAAAACAGTAGAAATGTCAACTGACCGACGAAGATAAGAGCGGCTCAAACGGATGAGAAAAGATTTTGCAAGTTTCATGACGAGCATGGGCATGACACGGAAGAATACCAAGATCTCAAGATGGAGATTGAAAGAATGATTGAGGCAGGGGTGTTAAAGAAATGTGTAGTAAGGGAAAACAGTGAAAGGAGCGAGCACCGAAGGGAGAAAAGACATAGGCGTGATAAAACCAAGTCGAACAAAAAAGAAAAAAGACCTTAATAAAAAAAGACAAAAAGGAGAAATCCGATCTAAAGTCAGCCATAAGTATGGGCGAACGGCTCCGAATCCCGCTCCGCTCACACATATATCAAAACTAGAAAAAAATATCAAATTATATATTAATTGTATTTTTTTAAATTGTGTAGTAATCACAAAGTGAAAAACTCTACTAGCATGGAGGGATAATAGATATTAAGAGTTTATTTGAGCCATTTAAATAATATTAAGGGTGTTTAATCCTCTTTCAGTACATAAGAGGCTTATATGCTCTTAGTTATAAACATAGAAGATATATTTATATCTTCTCCCTTCATATATGAAAAAGAATCTTGTTATTAAATATTTAACTTTTTCCAAAATATTTTTTCTTTCTATTGGCTAATCATATTAGAAAAATTAAAACTTTATGTTACATATTCTATAATAAATTTCCACCAAAATAGACTGAGCCTGTTTGGCTGTTTTCAAATTGACAAAGCAAATATATTTTTGTATAGTTTTAGCTACAAACCATGAGCCTTCGCCTCATCTATGTATTATGCTGCTGTGGTGGTTAATTTAGGTGGCGTTTGATAAAACCAAAAATTAAGTGCTGAATTTTAAGTGTTGAAAATAATAATTGCTGATTTTTTTTAAGTGCTGAATTAAATAAGTCTGTTTGATAACTGTAAGTCTACAATTACTAAATATTATTAAAATTATTATATTTACATATCAAATCTTTAAAGATTAATTATTTCAAAAATAAATTACTAAAAACAAATTATATATTATTTAAATTTTAAAATATAAATAAATAATATATAAAGGATATTATGAATATTACATATATATAAAAAAATTACAACTTTTAGTTACATATGTTGATAATTAGTTTTTAAAAATTATAATGATACTCCCCTTTAACTTGAAAATTAGGCCTTAAAATAAAATACTAGTTTTTAAGAATCTGAAAAACTATTTAATAAATAATTAATATTGTGCGTTACAAACATAAGTACAAATAATATTAAAAAGAAAAAATATTAAATAAATGACATATAGACTATAAAAAGAAAAATAAAGATAGAAAATTAAATATTTATAATAAAAATAGAGTATTTTATAATTTTAAATGCTAATCTAAGTATAATTTACTCATTGTCATATTAAAAAAAAATAATATATGTGAAATATAATATTTTTATTCGTGAGTAAAAATTAGAAATAATAAGAATATAAAGTTTATTCAATGATAAAACTAATATTTAATAACTTAATATTTTCAGTAAAAAAAATAAGTCAAATTATTTGATTTATTATTTTAAATGGTTTTTGACTTAACTGAATAAGTTAAGTTGAACCTTTTTGAGTTATCAAACAAACTTAAAACAATTAAATGCTTAATACATTAATTTAAGTAATAAGTTGGGTTATCAAACACCCAATTTGTCTGCCTTAATTAAATAATAATTGTAAATTTGTTTTTCTACATGTCCTAAAGACTTTATAATTAACCTTTTAATATCAAATTGCTAATTATATGTTTTCTTTTCAAAATTAAAATTACATATACAGACATGCTACAATAAATTTATGTTTTTGGCTTATCAATATTATTATATTCAGACAATAATAATAAACAGCGTGATTTAATATTTTTTTGAAAAAAATAGTTATTTATGCTTCTAAAATTTGGTTTCAAAATCAAATATACCCTTAATGTACAGAATAGTTCAATAATGCCCCTGATATCTTAAAACGTGAACAAGCAGACTCCAATTTTAACGCATAAATGAGACATTGAGAGCTTATTTGTCAAAATCGGAAGACATGGTTGCTCACTTTTTTTATACTTTATAGGACATATTTAAACTATCTCCATCAATTTAAATATGAACATTTATAAGTTTCAAAAAATTATTATTGTTTTCTTTATATTATTGTTTTTTTTTTAAATCAACACTCCTTTTATAAAGAAGGTTTCAAATTTCAACTATATAAAAAGTAGTAAAAATTAAGAAAAACCAGTTACGGTTTAAAGAAACCATCATTAAAATATGTAGAAGTTGTCAGCCTCGAAATTTGTTCAAAACTGATGGCTGCATTCAAAATTCATTCATGCTTATGCCCATAATTCTCGCTCGTCAAGCACGAATAGTTGAATTATATGAATTTGGATCATTTTCATCTATGCTTGGAATAGACTTTTCAGTACTGGTGACCTATTTTTTTATACCACGTTTTTTAAAATAAAAGGACTATCTCAAATTCTACATTTTTTTAGGGTCAAAATAGATCTTAAAAATAAAAAACAGTTACATTTGTGAGAAATTCAGGAAAGTAACTATATTGATGACCTGAAATGGAACGGGCGTGTTGCGCTAATACGTGCGCTGCCTGAGTTGTTCCTATATGTATCTTTAATATAGAAATTTAGATAATATTTTTATTATAATGATTATCTTTACTAATTTTTAAACATGAGAACAAACAAAAATATTTAAATTTTATATGCTCTTTAAATTTAACTTTTAATTATGGTGAACTAACAAAAAAAAGAACGATTGAATGATAAATAGTGAAATTGTTGTCTAAATATAGAGATCTAAAACTAATTGAATTTAAACAGAAATATTGTGGTTCTTCAAGATGTCATTAGAAATCTACGAGCTATAAATGATATAACTGCTGAGCAGAAATCTACTATGTCATAGGTTCAATTATCAAAGTCATTAGAAAATAAAGTCTTTAATCTTGACATATATGGCAGAGATATGATAATTCGATATGAGAGTTTCAAATTTGATTCTTCCTTTATTGCAATAAAGAAAAAAATTATATTTATAAATGTATTTGTTTGAAGCATTAGAAAAAAATTTAGTGTCACTTTTATTTTATTCTTTTGCATGAAAAAAGAAATTTAAAATTATTTATCTTTATTTTGAAATAATTGAAGTTCAGTAGCAATTTTTAAACTGAATTTAAGCAAAACTTCCTCTTTACAAAGTAGTTATAAAATGATAAATGTATGTTGTATGATTGCGTTAACTTAGTCATCCATAAAGTCAAAGCTAAAATAGTTCATACAGATAAAATAAAATTTATTTGTTTATTTTAAATATTAATTTTGATAATTTTTTTGACAATTTTAAATTGACTAATATAGTCTTCTTTTAATTTCTTTTGTCTTTTTCCATTTAGGCAAGTGGCTTTTATAAATTCTTGAGGCGCCGCCATCCTTTTATTTATAGGGTAAATTTTACTTACATTGCCTTAATTTTTGTCTTATTTCCACTTTAATCCCTAAAATTGAATTAGTATTTTCTTATTTTAAGTCTTTAATTTTATAATCACATTTTCCTCGCCTTTAATTATTTTAACTCCATTAAATTTGATTAATGTGACGCTGGTTTGGTAGTTTTTTAAGGCTTAAATGCATAAAAATCACAAACTTTCGCGTGTTTTAGGTATTTGACATGAATTTTTAATTTTGGCATATAAATACACGAATTATTAATTTTTTGCATATATGACCAAGTTTCCATTTTAGGTGAAAAACGGTGGCGTTTATAAAACGTTGCCGTTTTAGGTCAAAACAATGTCGTTTTAGGTCAAAAATGGTGCCCGTGTTATGTATGTAAAAAATTGATAGTTCATGTATTTATATGCCAAAATTAAAAGTTCATGTCAAATACCAAAAACATGCGAAAGTTGGTGATTTATGGCGCAATTAAGCCTTTTTTTTAATGAAAAACTTGATAGTTTGTGTGTCATTTTTATTAGACTTAAATGCACAAAAAATCACCAACTTTCACGTGTTTTTAACATTTAACATAATCTTTTAATTTTGGCAAAAAAGTACATGAACTTTCAAAAATTTGCAATTAAAGACATGAGCATCATTTTTGGATATAAAACGACGCCGGTTTAGATTAAAACGACGCCGTTTTTGATGTAAAATAACACTTTTTTTTTTAAAGAAAACGCGTGTGGTCTTAATTGCAAAAAATTGGAAAGTTCATATTAAATATGCTAAGATTAAAAAATTATGTTAAATACCAAAAACACGCGAAAGTTGGTGATTTTTTGTGCATTTAAACTTTTTTATTAATATGTCTGATTTTATAATCTAACTAGCATCAAATTATTATTTTTACAAGTCAATATATCGAGTTCATAAGAAACTAAAAACGTTTTCTCTCTTAAAAATCATAACATACAATCTTATTTTGCTTCGACCCTCACCATCGCCCCATCGCCACCACTACCATCATGCATCACCAGAATCACCATAATTCGTCGTTGCATCCACTACTACCCGTCCAAGGTGATACGAATTTGGGACGATCAAAGATGTAATTAAAAAAAGCGATGATATTTATGCAACCGACGCTAAAAAATAGTAGTGGTTAATCCAAAATCTATAATAAATTTAAATAAAAACATATATAAATCATGCCAACAACAGTTAATCCCCTCAAATCACATAACAATTTAAGTTAGCCTAAATCACCTAACCAACTTGTCACCGCTCAAGAGTATACAAATCCGATATAGCGTGCCACAACATATCCAACATTGATCAAATGCTGTAACAAGATGACAGTACCAAGTTCTCACATTATATTCACATAGCATACAAATAATATTTGTACATAATGCCTTAATTTTTGTCTTATTTCCACTTTAATCCCTACAAATTGAATTAGTATTATGTTATTTTAAGACTTTAAATTTCTAATCGCATTATCCTCGTCGTCAATTATTTTAACTCCGTTAATGTTGATTAATGTGACACTAGCTTTATAATTATTTTTAATAAAATACTTGATAGTTTATGTGCCACATTTTTAAAAACACTATGAGCTTAAATGGCCTAGAAAAATTTAAAGAGCTTATATTTTCTTAGAAAACTTGAAGGGTGTTTTTGCACCTTTTGACATAAATTGTTGGGTAGTCAAAGACCTGTAATAATATATACTTTGAATTCAAACAAATAAGCAGCAGATTTAGACGAGTATCTCCTCTCAAACTCTATAAATACAATGAACACTCACAAGTCGTTCTACCATAAATTCAACCAAAGCTCCTCATTTTTTCTTCCACCAAAAACACAAAATGGCATCTCTACAATTTTCTCCATCAAACATAGGAGCATTCACAACAACTAAGATAGCATCTCCAGCTTCTACTGCGCCTCTCCACTTGTTACCCTCTTCTTCCTACCGTCTTCACCGCATGAAAGTTCATTGCCAAACTAATCCAGAAGATCAAAAGAGCAGAACCGTAGCGAAAACGCTGCCTCCTGGGCCGATGAAGCTCCCGATCATCGGAAACCTACATAACCTGGCAGGCAACCTGCCCCATCTAGCTCTTTCCGAACTTGCCAAGGAATATGGCCCCATCATGCACCTTCAAATGGGTGAAATCTCTTCGGTGGTGGTTTCGGACGCGAAAATGGCTAAAGAAGTGTTAAAGACGCATGATCTGAAATTCGCACAGAGGCCGCAGCTTCTTGTTGCTCAAATTGTGATTTATGATGGTAAAGACATTGCTTTCTCCCCTTATGGTGAGTATTATAAGCAGATCAAAAAGATTAGCTCCACGGAACTCTTGGGCCCGAAAAGAGTCCAAGCATTTGCTTCTCTTCGCGAAAATGAGGTTGACAAACTCATCGACTCAGTTCGTCGTTCGGTTGGTAAACCTATGGATTTCGGCGAAAATGTGTATCGGTTGACTAATGTTATTATATGCAAGGCCGCGTTTGGAGAAGAATGCAAAGAGCAAGATGCGGTTATTAAACTTGGCAAGGAAGCAACAGACCTCGCGGGAGGCTTTAATATAGCGGATTTGTTCCCTTCGTTAACGTTTCTTCACGGAATCACTGGCGAAAAACGCAGATTTGAGAAACTCAGAGATGAATTCGATAGAATGTTAACGAATATCGTTGAAGATCACATGAAGAAATTGCTGACCAAAAGCGGGAATAGCGATGAATCGGAGAGGGAAGACCTTGTGGATAGTCTTTTAAAGCTTCAAGCAAGCGGGCATTTTAAAAGTCCTCTAACAATGGACCACATCAAAGCTGTCGTTTTGGTACGTTTAATCTAGCATCTTCAATTTTTTTACGTCAAATATGTCATAATTTTTTTGGTTTTTTTTTTCAGCTTGGTCTATTTTTTCCCAAATTGTCAAATATATTCATATTTATTTTTTAGCTGATGGAGCATGACATTGTGTAAACTAAATAAGACAAATTTTATATGCACAGACGTATAAGATGGAGTCATATCATCTATAAATAAATTGTGGATGCATTTGGCAAAACTTAAAAAATAAAAAACAAATTAAACAAATAAGAATTGAGTCTTCTCGAATTAAAATTTAAATAACATTTTAAAGTATATAATAAAGGTTTTGGTACCAGTCAAAATTTCTAACCCCAATTATATAAAAATAATTTTACAGTCACTTTATTATATCCATCTCTTTAAAAAAGAATAGACATAATGAATTACTCTATACATGCAGGATTTGTTCATTGCTGGAACTGAGACATCTTCAACAACAGTAGAATGGGCAATGTCCGAAATGATAAGAAATCCACGAGTGCTAAAAAAGGCACAAGAGGAGGTAAGAGAAGCTCTAAAAGGAAAAGAAACAATACGTGACGCAGACGTCCAGGATTTAAAATACTTAAACTTAATAATGAAAGAAACACTTCGGTTACATCCACCGGTTCCTATGTTGCTTCCAAGAGAAAGCAACGAAAGGTGCGAGATTGCGGGGTATGAATTGCCTGTCAAAACCAAAATGATCGTCAACGCGTATGCAATCGGGAGAGATCCCAAGGTTTGGCGCGACGCTGAAGAATTTAAACCGGAGAGATTCTTGGATATGCCGGTTGATTTCATAGGGATGGACTTTGAGTACATTCCATTCGGAGGTGGAAGAAGAATTTGTCCGGGAATGGCTTTCGGTGTTGCGAATATGCAGCTTCCTTTAGCAAGATTACTCTACCACTTTGATTGGACACTACCTGATGGAGCCACACCTGAAAATTTAGACATGTCTGAAACTTTTGGAGCCAGCATTTCGAGAAAAACTAAGCTTTATCTCATCCCTACTCTTTATGAACCTTCAAAAGATGAGTCTACTCATTACAAGGAAGCCATGAAAGTTCTCAATTGAAGCATCCATAACTAGTGTCCATGGTTGTCATGTACTTTAGTACTACGAATCCTGATCGAGATGTTACCAGGCTCTTTGTGAGAGAAAAAAAAGACTAGTAAATAAATGAGATGTAAAATTGATTAGTAAATTTATTTCTATTTTTTTAATATTGTTGTTTTTGTATATCTAATCATCGATGGCGTTTTGCATTTATCTTAAATGATGTTACGCAATTTTTGTTGTTGTAACATTGATACCAATTATTGAAGTTATGGTACCACTTGTTATAACCGGTGGTAACAATTGATATGGAATTTTTGATCAAACAAACAACAATACAGCAAAATTAACAAATAACAAAAAAAAATTACGTGATTCGACATTAAAGCGTACATCCACAGGCGAAATAATCGAGTCATCCACTAATCATCAGAAAGAGTACAAAATATATACTAAATAGAGAACATATCTAGTAAATATTTCTTTAAAAGAAAAACTTAAAAAGTGTTTAACTCTTTACAAAAAATAACACATAGTGGTTATGATTAATTTATATTCCTTCGGTTCTTTTAGTTTTATTTTAAAAGATGAACAAGCTATGATATTTATAGTGAATAAATAATTCATATGACATTAGGCATATTAATCATAATTGGACTATCACTACTAGAACTCGTGGGTTTATCAACGGATTTTAATGACGAATTCAAATTCCATCGCTAAAACCTTTTTTACCGACGAATTTTGCGACAGTTGGCAAATCCGTCGCTCAATCCGTCAAATATTTGGCGGGAGCATCAAAATCCGTGGAATTAGCGACGAATTCAATAATCCATCGCTAATCTGTGGAATTAGCTAAGGATTTTTAAATCCGTGACTAAAGAGTAATTAATTTAAAAATATAAAAAATGATTATTTATGATAAATTATAATTTTTTTTTAAAGTATCATCAAATTTTTTATTAAAAACTTTTTATTTATTTTAAAAAAATAATTATTTTAGGATGCAGGAGTAACTTGCGGGATTAAATATATGTTCTTTTTAATTATATTTAAATATAATAAAATATAAATAAATATATAACAAGAATTTTAGTTGGTTAAGATGAAGTTACGCATGATGGAACTTTAAGGTCAACATAGGATTGTTGACCGATTGGGAAGTTTACGAAAATCGTGGGTTGGTGACGGTGGGTGACCTATCTCGGGTGGGTGGGTGATGGTGGGCGAAAAATTAAATAATAATTCATTTTACGATTTAATTAAATAATTGATTTTTTTTATTTATTTTCATTTAAAAAAAATTAGCAACAGATTTAAATCCGCCGTTAAAATTTTTGTTCCGTCGCTAGATAATGTTGCGGCAAGGTATATGCTGACGGATTCAATCAGTCGGGAAAATACTTCTCAACGGATTTCCTGCTTTTAGCGACGGATTAAAAGCAAGATTTCTAGTGGCGTATACTTTCACTACAAGAAAAGTGAGTTTTAGCAACGGTCTATTACAACGACCATAAAAATCATTCCAATACATATACCTTTTATAACAATTATTTTAATGTCGTTTCTAAATAAAATTATTTTACAACGCCTAATAAAATCGTTATTAAAAGTTATATTTTTAGCAACGACTTAATTTATATCGTTTTTAAAGATAATTATTTTACAACGACTAATCATGTCATTGTAAATTATTTGCTTTACCAACGATTTAATATGTGTTGTTTTTAAATATTATCATTTCACAACGACAAATAATTTCGTTGCTAAAAGAAAGAAGAAATAGTTAAAATCCCACATTAAAAATAAGTGAAATGAGAATGATGCATTCTCACTATAAAAGAAACCCACCCTTTACTATATAAATAATTTTTACTTTTGTTGTAATATATCAATCAAAAAATAAAAAATATGAAATTTTAATAATAATTGTATTTTAAATTATAAAAATTATAAAACTATATAACATATTAAAATAATAATTAATATTATAATGTTTTGACAACGATTTTTTATAGTTACTAATAACTTTTAACAACCAATCTTATAGATTTTGTAAAACCTATAGTAACGACCATTATTTAAAAAAGTCGTTATAAAAAACATTACATTACGCCAACACGCACAACCGCATTTGTCGTTGTTAAAAACTTTTAACAACCATATTTTAGGTTTTCACAACGACAATTCACGTTTCCAAAAATCAAATTTCTTGTAGTGTTTTCTAATTAGGCATTGACAAAAAATAGTTTTCACCTGAATACTCCACAAATAGAATCCTAATACAAATAGAATTATAGGCATTGTTTCAACAATGTTCACCTTAACTTGAATTTTTCAATAAACTATGATTACTATTGTGCTCCACCTTCTTCATTTTAAATCTAAACCGAACTTATTTCAAAAGAGGTTTGTGAAGAGACCCATACAAGCTTCGAGAATGATTGAACTTGCTGAAACCGAAATGACTTAAAGATTTAACTATCTCGGGTGCATTACTTAAAATTTCATGAAGGTTCAAATTTTGTTTGTCTTAAAACTGATACCAGAAACAAACGTACCAACAATGATTAATTCAAAAAACAAATATTAAAGTTGTACCATATCTCTTAATCTTCATAAGTCTACCAATCAAATGAGCATACATCACAAGTGCAACATCCAATTTCACTTCATCTCCAAGAAAGCCATAAAACTCCTACTTTTATATATTGAGATAGCAGACATGTGCATTTAGAAAACATGTTGAACATACATTATTGTTCTAACTGCCTCATTATGCATCTTGTCCTTAATTAAACCAATACCAAAAATTCTGCATGTATTGACCATTGCCTATAACTACAACTCCACTATCAACTCAGTTGTAATCGGAAAACCAATCAAATTGGCACACATGTGATATGAAGATCGTGAATGTGCTCAAATTTTAGATCAAAAAATATGTTGCTACAATTTTAGCATACAGCTGGTTCTACATCTGATTATCTTCAAACAAATTGACTTATGAGCGATCTAACAGTGACGTCGCTTCAAATTACAAATTTTGTAATTCATTTTGTGTTTAAGATTGCTCCTTAACTAAGGAGCCTAACGGTGTTAACGGACATTTATTTATTTTGAAAAATTAGCGGTTTCTGCAAATTTACATTTATTTTTGCATATTATTAATTGAATTTTTTTATTATATGATTTTATAATAAATGCATCACATGTCGTATGGTATTATTTATTATTTTTATTATATTATACTTTGTTTTGTAATATGAAAACCAATATAGTAATCCGAGGAAACAAGCTAGCTATTTGGTGTCAATAGAAGTATGTGATCACCGGTGTTGATTTGAGTCTTATGTATCCATATATAGTGTATAAATATGAAAAGTAAAGATGAACATTATAAAATTAGTTTTATTTCTCTAAGTTAATGTTTATTTTAAAAAATAAAAATTAAATTCACTTTTATTTTTCAATACAATGAAAAAAGTTAATAAATTATATTTTTTTATTTATAGATGAATAATAATAAATTTAATATTTAATATTTAATTTTAATTTTATTAAACTAAAAATTAATGCATATTTATACACAATCTCTATATTTAAAAATGCAGGGACGTAACATTAAAAAAATTAAAAGTGCAGAGAATACTTGCTTTAACAGAAGGACTTCAGAATGATGGAAGTTGAAGTGTAAGAATTTAATGATGGAAGTTGAAGTGCAGGGATTTAATGATGCGATATTTTAACAAACCAATGAGAATTTGCGATAGGGAATTTTTTAATTATCATTTATTTTTTTTATTCTTAATTTTTTCACATAGCTAGCGCATGATTGATTTGTTGCACGAATGACATGGCACAACAGTTGTACCCAATAATTATTTAAAGAGAAAAGTATAAGGACACGGAGATGTATCAAACCAAGTGTTTTTGTTCTATAATAGGCCTAGTGGTGTTAAAACATACTAACAAATCTCATTGCCACGTAGAATAATTAAATTAATCTAAGAAGTTGGATAGATTTTTCTAACATATCTATATCTATATTATCTATATCTATCTATAACTATTCTATAAGTGTGAGGGGGGACAGGCAAAATTACGATATTAGCCTTCAATCATTAAAAAATTTATAAAATTAAATATAAAACTAATTCTTCTAAGAGTTTAATAATAGAAAAAACGAATGATTTATAAAGAGCTTAACTTGAACTCAAATACCAAAATATGAACCATGCTACTGAATTAATCGTAATTATTTATAAAAAGATAATTATGTATTGATGTATAATGATCACGATCTATTAAATTAGATTCCTAATCAAACACCACTAACTTATAGTAATGTTTTATAATTAACCATCACTAACTCATGAGAGTTTATAATTATAAATTGGGTGATAAATATTTCCATTAAAAAGTTACTAATACTTAAATAAATAAATTTAAGTACTTTAAAATTATTAAATATAAAAACATATATTTTTTTATTTTAATTATTAACTCAATTTCATATTTAGTAATGGAACTATCAAAAAAAATTTCATCAATACTAATAAAATTAAAATGTATAAATTGTAAAAATATTTCCGTATAAAGGTAACAAATGAAGAGTCCTATATCTAATAAAAATCAAAAGGTAGGGAACACTAACAAAATTAAGTCTATCTGTTTCTATGAAGTAAATCTTTTATAGTTAAGAATTTTATTGCTACATGTACTCTAATTAAGTGCAACAGTTTGATTCTATATATATGTGTGTGTTTTCAAAAGAGAAATTGCACAATCAATTTGATTTCAAACCCTAGGCTTGACAAAGTGTACATATATATATATATATATATATTAATTTGCTACATTCAGCTATGTCTACTAAAGTATGTTTGTTTTTTTTTATTTTAATTCTAAATAATGGCACTAAGGTGGCGTTTGATAAAACTGAAAATTAAGTGCTGAAAATAATAATTGCTGATTTTTTTAAGTGCTGAATTAAATAAGTCTGTTTGATAACTGCAAGTCTGTAACTACTGAATATTATTGAAATATTATATTTATATATAAATCTTTAAAGATTAACTATTTTAAAAATAAATTACCCCCTCCGTCCCGTTTAAGAAGGGACAAATGACTTTTTCACATATATTAAGAAAGCATTAATTACTATAGTGTTTTCTTATTTTACCCCTATTTATGATAGTGTTGTATTTTGTGTATAAGCTTATAGTCATTAATTATGGAAAGAGAAAAGGGGGTAAAAAAGAAAAATTCATATAAATTGGCATAAAAAACACGATATGGCCTTCTTAAGTGGGACAAATAAAAATGGGATATGTCCCTTCTTAAATGGAACGAAGGGAGTACTAAATATAAATAATTTTTAAAATATAAATAAAAAAAATTTAAAAAATATTATGAATAATACACATATTACAAATAAAAATCATAAATTTTAGTTGCTTATATTGATAATTAGTTTTTAAAGATATAACGATTCTCCTCTTTAACTTGAAAATCGGTCCATAAATTAAAATACCTTTTAAAACTCTAAAAAAACCGTTTAAATCTGATAATCATTGTTGTGTGTTACAAACGGAAGTCTAAATAAAATTTTAAAAGCGGATATATTAAATAATGACATATAGACTATAAAAACAAAATAAAGATGGAGAATAAAATATTCATGATGAAAAATATAGTAATTTGTAATTTTAAGTGCTAATTTAAGTATAATTAGTGATAATAAAAAAATTTGAGATAAAATATTTTTATTCATGACTAATAATTAAAAATAATAAAAATATAAAATTTATTGAATGATAAAACTTATATTTAATAACTTAATGTTTTCAGTAAAAAAAATAAGTCAAAATTTTTGAATTATTATTTTAAGTGGTTTTTGACTTAACTGAATAAGTTAAGTTGAACTTTTTTGAGTTATCAAACCAACTTAAAACAATTAAGTGTTTAATATATTAATTTAAGTAATAAGTTGGGTTATCAAACACCCCCTAAATAAACCCTAGGCTTGACAAAGTTTACATATATATATATATATATATATATATATATATATATATATATATATATATATTAATTTGCTAAATTCAGCTATGTCTACTAAAGTATGTTTGTTTTTTTGATTTTAATTCTAAATAATGGCACTAAGTACTTTTATTTGTTTTAACATAATTTAATTATTTATTTTTCAGGGAACATGATGAGTGCTATAATATGGAACAATTCATTTGACATATATAAAGATCTTTTATCCATAAATTTAAGAAGCCTACGAACTACAAAATTTGTAAGTATAATATATGTTATATTTTAAGTAGTTTTTATTTTTTAATTATTTATTTTGATTATTTAGTTGTTCATAAATAAATGTTCAAGATAATATAATCACATGTTAGATTGCACTTTAATGTATTTTTACTTTATTTTATTTTTGATAGGAGGAATTTAAAACACACATGTATATGCTCTTTTCTATTCAATTATATTTTTACAACAATTATTAAGTGTTGAAAGTCTTAATTGAATGAGACCTGTTTAAATTTTTTTATTAAATAAAACTTTGATTTTTTAATTTTAACATAAATTTTTTGAAAGAAATACGAATGAATTGTCCCTAAAATTCTAACTAATTGTTTGGTGCAGCATAAAATTGGAATTGTGATTTTATACACACACTAATATATATAAATAATAATATATTACTAAAACAAATAATATCTAAATATATAATTATAAATAACGGGTCATATTAATATCGCTCACGTGCGTAGCACGTGGCGAAAAACTAGTTATCTATACTATATATAAAAGCACGGATGGGGGGGGGGGGGGGGGGGGACAGGCAAATTTACCGAATAATCCTTTTCAGTTTAGTATTAAATAAAGGTTTTATAGTCATTACCTAATTAGTTATTTAATTAATCACTATTGTAATTAAAGTCCTAATTAGAATAGGTAGCTAATTTATCTTCAATTTAGTTTTAATATGTAAAAAATAACTAAATTGTCTCCAAATTAGTAGGAATACCTATCTTTTAGTTTGATTGAACTACAAAATAAAAATACTGTATTTGGTCAATATATTATTATTTAAATTTCTATCTTATTATTATTTTTAAAGATATTATTAATAAAATTAAATTAATTATGGTTATTAATTATTATAAAATCAAAAGAAGAATAAATTCAGTATGGAACAAATTTAATAACCGAATATATTATATTTACTTTTATAAAAATTCTTAACTAATTTAATATTAATTATAAATAAAAAATTGATATAATTATAATAAATTTACTAATATATTTATTGACGTGTTACGTTACGAGCCACGTGCATAGCACGTAATGCGAAACTAGTTATAATAAATCACATCTTAAAAGTTTGAATTTTTTTAAAAGAAATTAAAAGACATTCGGCCTTTATATTAATACATACTTTCTTTATCTCATTTAATTGTCAAATTATAAATTTCAAAACGTCCCATTTCAATTGCCATATTATTTATTTATACTTTTAACTATAGTTCTTCTTATCTTATTCTCTTTTCATTTGTTTTAATATAGTGAAGTGTAAAATATTTAATGTGATATAGGAATATAAAAATAAAATTAGACTCGATTTAGTGACCTTTTCTAAATAATGTATAAAAAGATTTTTGACAATTATAATGGAACAAAATAAATACTACATTTTCCATATATTATTTATTAATTCAAAACATTAACTCGTATATCCACAACTATAAGAAAATTAATAAATATAGTTTTAATAATTTTTTTTAACAATTTAGTCTATTAATTTTATATTTTAATTAATTATATAAAAAAAATGAAACAAATGAAAAATCTAATTAATAAATATTAAAAAAAATTATTATTTTAATTTTTTTAAGATAAAATTAGTCAATAATTTTTATTTTTTATCTTCTTCTACCCTAATAATTGTATACTTTTTAAGATATAAAAATTAATTAGTTAATAATATAAAATGTTAAGCGAATGTGTAATTAAATGGCCCATGAAGCGGCTAAAAAGTCCTTAAAGCCTTCTTTCTAGGAGTTACTATTGTAATCTATGTTATCTATTTCTCACAAACACTATATACTTCTATTTACCAAAATTAATACAATTGCTATTTTGCTAAAAAAATAATATAAAATGTGATATAATTTAAGTAATTGTAATAATATAAAATGTGATACAATTTAATTAATTTTAATAATATTTAAATAATAATTGTGATATAATTTTCTTTTATGTTTGCTTTATATTATAAAGTTTCAACTGCCATGTATGCTTTAATTAACTGTAAGAAATAATTGAAAGAACTTTTTAGTTATGAATTGGAGTTTAAGGCTTTTGGTTGGAGACAAAAGAAGAAGTTATAAATTTAAGTTCGAATATGGAAGAAAGACGAAAAATCAAGGACTTCGAAAGAAAATTACCCTGAAAAGTAATGACCATCGTAGGGTGAGATTTATTTGACTTGCAACCAGTTGGGTCTATGACCTATAAGAGCTGCCGGTCCAATTTGGATACTAAGACCGAGCATTGGGGTTTCAACTTTAAACCAGAAAATCAATATACATTATCTTCTTTGACTTTTAAAATCGAGAAAATGACAAAAATATTCAAAAAAAGTGGAAAAAAATAACAAAAATATTAAATTTGCTGAAATATTATATAAGCATCTGAAAAAGCTGAATTTTACATTTAATTAATTTCCAATGAAAACGCAACACATGACACACTTAAAACAAATAAAAAAAAGTCAAAACGCGTCAGAATGGGTCAAACACGCGTCGGAAACGTATTTGACGTGTGTCTGACACACGCGTCAGAACCATGCATCAGTTACGCGTCAGTTTGTCAAAACTATTCAAACATGTATCATCTATGTATCTGTTATATATCGATATGTATCAAGGATATATTTAATTATTATTTTCTCATATTTCTAAAGCAAAACTAAATAATAAATAAATATATTATTAATATGTGTAATATATTTTAAATTAAAAAATATATGTAACATGTGCTTTAATTGAACTTCACGCAACAAATAATATCAATAATATATTGATATGTTACTATTCAGCAGTGTTTTAAAAACCGAACCGGTGGCCGAACCGGTGAGGCCACCGGTTTTCGGTTCAACCGGTTGAACCGGTTCAGTGATCGGTTCAACCGGTTTACTAAATTTAAAAAAATTAAAAAAAATTCTATTTAACCGGTTCAATCCGGTCCGATCCGGTTCAACATTCAGTTTTTTTACCGGTTCAATCCGGTTCAATCGGTCCATTCCGGTCCAACCAAAAATCCTGTTTTTTGCAGTTTCAGACCGGATCACTGGCCGATTTGCGGTTTAACCGGTCCGGTTTTTAAAACACTGCTATTCACTATAAATTAAAGCACAAAAATAATAAGTTATGATTTTATAAACTCAACTTTTATCAATATAAACATTTTTGTAAACATGTGATATAAAAAAAATTGATAACAATATTTATATTTCCTTCATTAAATTTATTGTTATTGATAAAAATAATATATACTCCCTCCGTCCCACTTTAATTGACAAAATATGGAGTTTTTGGTGTCACATTCTAATTGACAAAACTAACTTAACTATAATTATATCTTTTAATTTTCCATCTTTACCCTCATCTTTTTATGGAAAAATGGTGAATATTTAATGAGAATTTGACTAAGATACTAATAGCATTAATTAGCTCCATTATCAATAGAAGGGTATAGAAGTAACTATGTACGTCATTTATTAGTTTGTATTGGTTATTGTAATTTAGTTATTTTGTCAATTAGAGTGGGACGGAGGGAGTATTATTAATAAGTATTATTTATGTGTCTTAAAACTATATTATTTCTCCCTCCGATTTATAATATTTGTCATATTCGAGAAATATTTTTGGTCCATAATATTTGTCATGTTACAATATCAAAAGGGCATTTATTGTTATTTTTTATATTTATTCCCTCATTATTTTATTAAAAAAATACAATAAACAAATAAAAATAATAGTCATAAATGTAAATAAATTTCAATGTAGGGCTAATTTAGTAAAGGTGTTTACAAATTAAGATATATTAATTGTTTTCTTAGTTCTTGTGTCAAAACTAAATGCGACAAATATTATGGACCGGAGGGGGTAACATGTATTATTTATGTATCTCAAAAACTATTTGAACGGACACAATTTACTCCACGACTCTTTTCATTTGCTAGTTCTAATGAATTACAATCACTACTATCCACGATGTATCAGAGATTTATCGATAATTTATCAACGAATTGGAGTTCAGTCCATGAAATTTAATTAGAAACAACTCGGATACATTTGTATTCATCTCAGAGAAAATTTAAATACATTCTCCAAAAGTAACACGGTATATTAAACTTCTTGCTAAAAAATTGTTGAAATCATAAATTACAAATAAAAACCTGATGAGAGAAGTTAACAAATAATATTTTTAATACTACATCTCAAAATACACACATAATACATGTTATATATAATACAACATCAAAAATATACAAATAATACATATTAAATACAACTTAATCATACATCTCAAAATACACAAAAAATACATAATAAATATACAAATAATTTCTCTCTACTACTGTAATCTAGAATATTAAATACACTATTGAACCATTAATTATATAAAAAAATCAGCAGATAAAACATGTCGATAGATATCATGTAATGCATACAAAATACATAAAAACGTAGATACACTTTTTATACATAATACATATCAAAATATACATATAATATATACTAAATATAATTTTAATAATACATCTACGATACATGAATAATACATATCAGATACAATTTTAATAACCCATCTATTTTAATATAAAAATTACAATGTATAAATTATATATGAAAGATGTATCTATAATGTAACATAGCTTAACACTTATTTTATAAAAACAAAATTATAATTTGAAGCAATGTACTATAAAAGGGGATGCTTTACTGATGATATCATTTTCTAACACTCTCTCGAGCGTAATAATTAAATCGACTTGTAATCGAAGATGAACTCCCGTTAGCATATAATTATCACTTGTATGGGCCACTGCTCTAGTAAAAAAATCGATCGACGTATCTACGATGTATCGGTAATGTATTGTTGATGTATTTATAATGTATCAGTAATGTATCTACAATGTACCGGTGGTACATCTATGACGTATCAATGTATTATTGATGTATCCAATATGTATATACATGATATATAAATAAAAAAAGATGAACCAATAACAATAAAATTTATCACAAACTGAAGTTAATTTTTGAGTTTATATTTAAAAATATAAACATTTGCAACTTTGTATTTTTTAATTATTTAACTATTATATTGAATACATATGTTTGCCTTGTGCTCTCTACCGTATTCTTGTTTTCAATCTCCATTCTTCTTTACAAGTTCGACAACACTTAAACTATTTTTCTCTATTAAATCACTTTCAACACTCTTCGCCATCAATTGGGGATGCATCAACTATTTATCTTTTTACCAACGGAAAACTTAATTTACCAACGGATTTCAGCCTTTTGCCACGAAAAAATCTGTTGCTAAAATGCAGTTTTCTAGTAGTGTCACTTTCAACACTCTTCGCCATCAATTAGGGATGCATATATGATGAATTACCTTCTTTACCCATCGATTCGTCATTGTCGCCTGAAGATGTACTCATCTTTTCCCCTAATTTGGTGTCTACATGGATTGGGCAGGTGGAGAACATGTTGATGAGTGACGGGCTCGAGGAAGTCTGTCTCGTCCAGAATTGTATTTTTTTCTTAATTTCTTTAAATATAATCAGTAGGAGCCCTGGAAAATGGTGAGAGTTAAAGGAAGAAGAAAGTGTAGATTACATGTGTTGCTCTCTTAAAAAAAATTAAATCAAGCTGACATATGTAGGGTAGAGATGCATTACGTGAAACATGTAAATATTTTCCATTATTAGCTAATAAATGCAAACCATAAATTAGCATTGATGAAAGAGAATTAGAGACTTAGCATTTTTATAATAAAGGCCTGTTTTTAGCCTAATTTTGTAATTTTTCCTTAAAAATCATAGGAAAATACTAAAGGGCTTAGCATAAGAGCATCCGCAACGGTTTACACTTTAATGGATGTAATAGCATGCCACATCATCATTTTATTATACTCTCCTCCATTATACTTTTCTACACTATCAATTATACTTTTAAAGTATAATAAACAGGTCCCATAATATTTACTTTTTTTATTTTTACCATATTTATATCTAGAACAACTTATTTTCATAATATATTTATAGTATAACCTATTTGTATAATAGATTTTAAATAATTAACAAATACTAAAAACTAATATAAATTTATTTATTTAATGAAAAATATTTTATTAGAATATGGCTAATTTAAAGTACATAGACTAATTTAATAAATATTAATCTTCATCATTAACACTACATTACATGAAATTTAAATTGAACTACATAACATGAAATTTAAACTACACTGCATTATATAAAATTTTAATTACACTACATCACATTAATTTATGCTAAGCTATATTTCACCATAAGGATGTAGCACATTTGCTCATGAATCTTACGTTGTTCCTCTGCCATCCCTTTGCTGAAAAAGCTCACGAGCATGTTGTTTGAGTTGATCGTCGTTCCACCCGCTATGATGTTCTTCGACCAACTTATTATAAAGTTGGTTGAAGTCATTAACCATACGAGAAATCGAATGCCAATTTGATTTTACAGCTTTTTTCATTTTTTTGACATTTGGATGTTCGATGCACATTGTAGTATGTAGTGATGCGATTTGAAAATTTTGTTTTACTTTGAGAATTACCGGTAATACTACAGTTTGAAATTGTGAGCCAAGCACTTGCAAGTACTTTGTCATCTTCAACGCTCCATGGAATACGGTTTCCGTCAATTTCTTTAATTGGATCTGTTGTAATATGCGGAAATAATATAGGATCGTTCTAGACATATCTCTTGTTGATTCCACAAGTTTGAATGATTTATGTCACTAAGTCTTAAGTATTTTTACTATAAAAAATACTAGTAATCCACCACCTTGTGTACTATCTTTATTGTGTATATTTAGAGAGTGTTTTTATGATTCAAACAATTAGTTTGATATGTAATATAATACATATATATATATATATATATAAACATCAATTGGGTGCCATGAATAGGTGTAACTTTCCAATAAGTTACCACCTTTCATTAAAGGTTGCAACATTCTCTCATGCAAACCCATATTGGGTAATTGGGTTCGGGTCAATCCGTCATGGGCGACCCGACCATATACCAACATCTCCCACTCGCACATGACGGCTTAGACCTCATTGCAAGATTTTCTAAATAAAAAAAATATAATCATAATTTCATACTAGTACACAGGTCGTGCGACCTAGGGAGTATATCTGCACTCGGGAGCTTATAGCTATGCATCTGTTAGGAATAACATAACAGCTTCTACCCTTAAAAATAAATTATAACTATTCTTGCAGTATCCTAGATTTATCCTTTTTGAAATGATAAACTCTAATCCCTCACAGAGCATGTTAAAGAACATATATACTTGTGTATTCATTATCAAGTCACATTTCTTTAAAAAAACATGACAAGATTGGCGCCAATGAACACACTGAATCAAATTTTCCTTTCTTACTCAAAATTTACAATTTTATACATAGTTGCTTTTCTAGACATGTTCCATAGGCCGAATCATCCATAACCATAGGTAGCAAGCTAAGATAGCAAACACCATGAATAAAACGTAAACAGTAGTAAAAAGTATAAGGGTACAATCATAAGGAAAATATTTATCCTTATATGGTCTCATACAGTGAAGAAGCAGGGAATCATTCTCCCACTACCTTCTTGGTCGTCCAAGCACACATGGTATGAATCATGTGCTACAGCATTCTTTATATCTTTAATGTCAAATAAAATATTGTATGGATCTTACTTCAGTCATTTCTCAACGCCTAACTTGAATTCTCAAAACTCTTACTCTTAGCAGGTAATAATGAGAACTCACATCCGGCTATCACAGATCACTTGGATTCAGGCAATCCAAAACGGTTATAAATATAGTATATAACCTCATCCCATTCTTGTGAGGCGATAAACCTAACATCATATCTCATCTTCACTCGCTCTTCTAGCGCTAGAGGCAACCACTCGTGTGAGTGAGCCGATCTAAAATCTGTGTGACATCATTATTGTGCTTTTAACAAATAACATATGTGGTGTGTATGATATAAAAATTAATGATAAACCATAATACTCATTTTTGCAAACGTCTTATAAGTACAATACAAGCTCAACGAAATATTCATAGATAAATACAATTATCTAAATTCTACGCAATCCTAGAGATTTAACATGTGCAAGGAATACATCTCTTGGGATTGGTTTAGTAAGGGGATCAACTACCATTTGATGCGTAGAAATATATTGTACTACCACTTCTCTTTTGGCGATTATGTCTCTAACGTAGTTATACTTGGTATCAATGTGTTTGGTTCTACTATGGAATTTTGGATCTTTGGTGTAAGCAATTGCTGCTAGATTATCACAATGAAGTGTAATAGCACCTTCATTCTCATTTTTAAAACCCAAATTTCAAAAAAATCTTCTTAACCGAACAACTTCTTGCACAGCTGTAGAACATGCTATGAATTCAGCTTCCATAGTTGATAAAGCTATGCTCGTTTGTTTCTTACTACACCAAGAGATGCCACCTTTATTAAGTAAGAAAACAAAACCAGATATCTAAATATCCAATGAGACGCATTTCAGATCCTTGATAACATAAACAGTAATTCTTGGTGCCTTTTAGATATCTGAATATCCTTTTCACCGCTTTCCAATGCTCACGTCCGGGATTGGATTGATACCGGCTGACTAGCCCAACAACAAAACTATGTCTGGGCAAGTGCACATCATAGCATACATTAGACTTCCTACAGCACTAGCATATGGTACAATGGACATCTCTTTTTGTTCTTGTGGATTGTTAGGACACATTGTTATACATAAAGCATCACATTTTGATATTGGAGTATCCATGGGCTTACAAGTACTCATATTGAAGCGCTCCATAACCTTTTGGATGTAATCCTCTTGTGACAGAGCCAAAAGTTTCTTAGAGCGATCTCTTTTTATTTTAACTCCCAATATGTAGTCTGTCTCGCCCATATCTTTCATGTCAAAGTTTGTGGATAACCATCTCTTAATGGTTATGACATACTCTTTGTCATTTCCAGCAATCAAAATATCATCAACATAAAGAGATAGAATTGCAAATTTTTCTTCAGATCTTGTGATATAAACACAGTGCTCTTCTTCAATCATCTTAAAATCACAGGTTAAAATAGCCTTGTGAAATTTAAGGTACCACTGTCTTGATGACTGTTTCAGGCCATAAATTGATCTTTGGAGCTTGCATAATTTGCGCTTTTGACCTTTAACAACAAAACCTACAGGCTACTCTATGTTGATTTCTTCATCTAGTTCTCCATTAAGGAAAGCTGTTTTAACATCCATTTGATGCAATTCTAAATCTAAATTCGCCACAATTGCCAAAATAAGGCGAATTGAGGAAAACCTGACTACGGGTGAAAACGTTTCCTCATAGTCTATTCCCTCTTGTTGAGTATAACCTTTTGCTACTAAGCGAGCTTTATATCTATCAATGGAAACATCCGCTTTACGCTTTATTTTAAGAATCCATTTGTTTCCAATGGCTTTGCGTCCATGCGGTAAGTCAACCAAGTTCCAAACTTGATTTACTTTCATATATTTCATTTCTTCTTCCAATGCAACTTTCCATTGTTCCTTTGCAAGACACTCAAGTGCCTCTTTAATTGTTTTGGGTTCATTATCATCAGTAGGAGTAACGATATAGGCTTCATTTTCTATAGCAAAACGCCTTTTCGGAATTTTCGAACGTATACTCCTTCGTAAGTGAGAACTATCGTCTTCACCAATTGAAGATGGTTCAGATTCCTCAACTCTCTTACTCAATTGAGATGGGGTAAGAAACCCTTGTGTGCTCCCACTATCAAAAATAGGATTAGGTACCTCACTTTGAGGTTCAACTATTTGTTGATTTAAATCAACTTCTCCTTCTTCTTGAATCTCATAAAGATGATAATCTCTATCCACATTTTCCTTTGTAGGAAAATTATCTTCAATGAAAGTGACATCTCTGGACTCAATTTCAGTTTTCCTTCCATCATTATCCTCACCAATAAAAACATAACGTTTTGAGTTTTCAGAGTATCGAATAAAGATACATTTCTTTCCTCTTCGTCCTAATTTATCAAATTTGTGGGAAGAAACAAGGATGTATGCTGCAGATCCCCAAGGACGCAACTCACTCAAATTGGGTTTTCTTTTAGCCCATAACTCATAAGGTATTGAGGATACTGATTTTGAAGGTACTCGGTTAAGTACATAAGCTGCTGTTAATAATGCATCACCCCAAAAATGAACTGGGAGATTAGCTTGAGCCATCATAGACCTAACCATTTCAAGCAAAGTTCTATTCCTGCGCTCGGCAACACCATTTTGTTGCGGAGTTCTAGGAGTAGTTAATTGCCTCATTATACCTTTTTCTTCACACAATTCTTTAAATTGGTCTGATAGATACTCTCGACCTCGATCAGTCCTTAAGGCTTTAACCGTTTTATCTAATTGATTCTCGACCTCATTTAAATACTTTTTAAAGCAATCTAATGCTTCCGATTTATGGGAGATCAAATAGACAATGACCATATCGAGTGAAGTCATCTATAAAAATAATGAAATATGAAGCACCATGTCTTGCTCTAACATTCATTGGTCAACAAATGTCTGAATGTATAAGTTGCAAAGGAAATTCAGCTCGTTTACCCTTTACAAAAGGTTTTCTAGTTGTTTTTCCTTGTAAGCAAAACTCACAAGTGGGCAAAATGAATTTCGTGTTTGATACTAAAAGACCATCGCGTGCCAATCTATTCATTCTATCTTGCCCAATATGTCCTAATTTAGCGTGCCATAAACAAGCATCCATATCATGATTGCTAGATTGAGAAAATAATGAAAAACAAACATCACTATTAATAGAATAACATTTGGTGTTCAACACCATAAAACCATCCACAATAAATCCACAACCATAATACAAATTACCACTAGAAATATTAACATAATCATCTTGAAAATATAAACCAAATCCTAATTTCAACAAAGCAATAACGGAGACCAGATTTCGTCGGATTTCAGGAGCATAAAGGACATCATGTAGATAAAGAATTTGGCCTTCTTGCAAAATCAATTTGCATGTACCAATTCCTTTGACTTTAACTCTTGCGTTGTTGCCAACATATATCCATTTAGAGACACTCGGAATCCGACGAAACTCCACAAATTCATTTCTGTCTCTAGCTACGTGGTCGGTTGCCCCTGAGTCTGCAATCCACATAGGATGAGATTCGGTTAGCAAAACAGTACTAGAAACAAAAACTTTAGAAACAAAACTTCTTTTTGAAGAAGTAAGATAAGACATTACCTTTTTAGGCTCAGTGCACTCACGAGCAAAGTGACCCATTTTGCCACAATTGTAACAGGTCGACTTAGTCTTATCCTTTTTGCCACCGCGCTGTCCTCTTTTGCGCTTTTGGTGCTTGTTTCCACCTATTGGTCCCAATCCAGCTACATCCATTTTGCCTTTATTTTTCCAACTCTTTTTAGACCACTTGCGCTTATTACCACCTTGTTTGAAACTAGATTCCGCAACATATGCTTGAATATTAGGCTTAGCAGCCTCAAGGCGCTCATCCTCAAGTTCCAAATGGCGCGCGATGTTACCAAAAGTCTTAATATTTTCATTGTGAGTCATATTCACTTTCATATGCTCCCAATTATTAGGCAAAGATCGAATGACTGCTTGGACTTGCCTTTCATTAGTGAGGTTATGTCCGGCTGATTTCAATTCCATTATCATATTTGACATATCCCTCAAATGTTGTTTCATTGAATTATTATGGACTTTTTTTATACGTGTCGAATTTGATAGTCATCTGCCTTAGTTTGGAGACAGTAGTTCCTCCAAACTTCTCGCGCAAAGCGACCCACATGGCATTAGCAGTAGAATACTGCTGATACTCATACACCAAATCATCATTCATGGAACTTATAAGGATTCCTCTTGCAGTTGAATCTTTTTTCCTCCAAATAGTGTATGAGCCATGTCACGCTTAAATTGCGTATCGTTGACATTAACCTCATCAGCCATTGGTTCATCCATTGCATTATTAATAGCATCGAGAGCTTCTTGCTCCTTAAGTACATAATGCATTTTCAGATGCCATATGTTATAGTTGTCACCATTAAGTTTTTCACCCTTATTGAGCTCGGCTATGATATTTTTTGAAGCCATTTAAATTCAATAATAACTACAAAGAGACATATTTAATGCAAAAATTAATTTACTATGCAATCATACACATCATCATATTTATCTAGTCGCTATTTCAATCTAAGTTAAAAAAATATTCATATGAACTAGAACCAAAAGTTCACTATGTTCCCAATCAAATTCATCATTCAAATGTTCAATTTTCTTTAACTTAATTTAAATTTGCGCCATTTTATTTTTAGATGAGAACAACAAATTCTACCAATTAAAGAATGCCCATTTCATAAAATATTTATTGGAATAATATACAAATAATGCACAAATATTTCAACAAATATAATAAAACAACAACACAAAATAAAATACATTAGGAATCGATTCTTCAACCTTTTTCATTTCCAAAATGGTAGAACTCAAATTCTTTAACCAAGGATAGCTAGAAACTGGATTTCTAGAAGTCCTCAAAGTGGAGCTAACAGGCAAAGTCGAAGACTTGTTCAAATTCTTCCAAGTATAATCATCTAAAAATAGATAGACCAATCTTTTATAAACATCGGTCTTTCCATTTAACATGTCTTTCGTATCTTTACTAAAATGATTTAAATCTTCATTAAATTCTTCCGACCAAAAACTATCAAGTTACTGTTGAAAATACTCTGAAAGTGTCTTACGTAAGCCTTTATACTTTTGCCTGTTACTTAAAACTTCTCCACTATGAGTTATGGTCTGAAGCATTCCATTAACAATTATAATATGATCAATAATGTCACTTTTCGGTTCCATCTTATAGTTTGCGAGATTAATTTTCAATGATCGCAGTCTATCTTTTCCCGTTTGAGATCTCAAAGCTATAGAAGTTCTTTGAATTCTGCTCATGCCAGGAACCCATTTGTTCCGATGATCTTTCCTATACTTTCCGAGTCTCGAAAATCTCCTCAAACGAGACATAATTCTCATGAGAGATCTGAGGAAAAATAGATTTTTATTAAAATAAATCTCAAAAATCAATTTAAAATTTATATGCACCATAACTCAAGAATATTCACCAAAAAATAAACATTTATTGATGTAGGGGTATAAATTAAGTTTAGAAAATTAAATTAAATAATTACATAATTCTCTAACACTTACATACAATTTTTATAAATTTTTTAAATGAAAATTCAAAAAATATTGCATTTAATCAAGTAAATGATTAAAAAAAAATTCAAAACACATAAGTAGAAAAATATTTTTCTCCCACTGAAACTCAACAATATTTAAAATATTGAAATATTTTTCTATATTTAATTTCTGTCAAAAATAATTTATTTTGAATTTTGAACTAATACGCAATAATAAATTAAACTTAAATAATAAGTATTTCGGAAAAATATAAAAAATATACCAAAAATTCAGAAATTTAATTTACATTTTTCAGTGGTGTTTCAGAATTTTTTCGACCCCCGGAAGGGCTTCCACGCGCCCCCACTGCGCGTGGGACTGTTCAATGCACCGACTGCTTATGCAGCCAGTCCCAGTCACGCGTGCGTAGCGTGTCATACACGCGCCGCCGTGACTTCACATCCCGACTCCGAAATTTTTCCTACCCCCCCTATTTATGGCTATTCTGAGTTCAACGGTGCAATCGGAGTTTAATTCTTACATTGTTTGATATGGGTGTGAATCTCAAACTCCATTAAAGAGAGTGTAAAACACACTTTATCTTCAATAGTTGCACCCTTTGAGTGAAAACTTTCCTGGTTTCAATTTTTCATGGTGGTATGTTCAAAAATTCATAACTTTTACTACATAAATCCGTTTTAGATGATCTTTATATCATTTTGAAGATGACGTTACGTAATTTTCATATACATAATTTTTACCGAATTATCAGTTATAAGAATGGTCGCAAAAATATGTCAAAGTTGCTGAAAAAACACAAAATTTCAAAATTTCTAGAATTGAAATTTTTAACTATCCAACTTTGAATCATCATAATTTTTACTATACTAATCCAAATTTCGTGTCCTTTATACCGTTTTAAGGATTGCCCATTATACTTTAATAATATATACATTATACATCATGAAACACATAAATTAGATATTCAAAAAACATACAAAGTATAGCAAATAATGATGCATTTAACATAGAAAATTAATTTTTCAAATATCATGAATTTTAATCAAATAAAACATAGAAATCAACATTATAAGCTCTGATGCCAGTGTTGTAATATGCGAAAATAATATCGGATCGTTCTAGACATACCTCTTATTGATTTCACAAGTTTGAATGATCTATGTCACTAAGTCTTGAGTATTTTTACTATGAAAAATACTTGTAATCCACCACCTTGTGTACTATCTTTATTGTGTATATTTAGAGAGTGTTTTTATGATTTAATCAATTAGTTTGATATGTAATATAATACATATATATATAAACATCAATTGGGTGCCATGAATAGGTGTAACTTTCCAATAAGTTACCACCTTTCATGGAGTTGCAACCTCTCATTAAAGGTTGCAACATTCTCTCATGCAAACCCATATTGGATAATTGGATTCGGGTCAATCCGTCATGGGAGACCCAAATCATATACCAACAGGATCACTAGTGATAATTTTCCGATACCTGGTTGAGTAGAAAATTCTGGTATTTGAGTATCGAAATTAGACTTCGTTATTGTATTATCTTGCGTCGGACAACAATCAATATTTTTTCTTGCATCACTTGGAGTTGTTTGGCTTCCATAACCTTCATTAGGATTGTGATATCCCGAATTAAACCCTCCCATCATGGGATACGAAAAATGGATATGGAATGCCGGGAGAGTTTCGAAAATTTGGGTTTGAAACATGAGGAGGATATGCAAAATTTTGCATATTTGGAGAAATATTTGAGTATAAAAATTTTGATGTATTTGAATGATTTTGATTTTGTGGAGATGAGTAATTTTCTATATTTGAATTGGTAAATAAATTATGAAATTTTTGTAAATTTTCATCCATAACTTAAAATATTTAGTATAGAAATTGATGAATATAATAAAATATTGTAAGAGAGATCTAAAATAATTTAAAGAATTGTATGTAGGAAATATCTTTTGAATATTTATAGATAAAATTGTAACTTTTTTTAATATTGAAACATACAAACCAAATTTAATTTCTTACCGTTACCTAGTGTAGGCAACAGTAAGAAATCCACTTTTTACATATACATGTAAAAAGTGGGGACCACATAATTGCTGTAATACCCATGAAACGGTTTTATTGCAATTTTCATTACACTTTCTCCCGCTATGGGAGAAAGTGTAATGATGGGTAGGACTATTATACCTTATACTATATTCATTGTGGATGCTTTAATGGCTAAGTCCCTTTCTGTACATTCGCAGGTCAGGATTCAACCCTGATTTTCCGCAGGCAGTAAATTTCTCTGATTTAAAAAATGAATATTAATACTAATTGATTTCTACTAATCTCCACCAACACATAACATAAGACTATCTATGATAAAAATAATCATTGGAAAGAAAATGAGAGAGAGAGAGTCGCACACTTGATGAGCAAATGTATCCGCAAAATTATATTTTTAACGAAATTGTTGAATTCGTCGCCCTCTTATAAAATGATCTCTATCTCAGCAAATTACACTAATAGAAACATGACACTTCAACATTGTGTATGAATTTGAAAAAAAGTGATAATTCGTACATAAAAATTACAAAATTTAAACTACATGATTAAAATGAAAAAACGTGTAAATTTTGTTATTTTTTTGACATTGTCCCTATGTTTTATTTGTTAGTCATCATTATATACAGTACAAAAAAGAAAAGAAACTCGAATCCTACAATACACGTTTTCAGGATTGTAATTAAAGAGGCAATATCATTCAAAATTTATGTCTATAAAAATGATTTAAGTGATTGAAATTTGAATTATATATCTTCTATGGGTGAAATACGGTAAACAATTCTTGAATCATATATATGTGATAAATTAAAGAAAAATAAAATAAAAACCTTGTTTATTATTTTGGAATATTGAGTGAAAACAATAATCTACCGGAATAAGTTTGCAAGGCAATTTCAATTTAAATTTATATTGAGTAATTGAAGCAAACTGCAATAAATCAGGTGAGTACATATTTATATTTAAGGTTAACGTCAAAAAAAATTACGAACTTCTGATAGTGGAGGCCCCACGTCTATTATGACTCTAGATGTATATTCTGATTGTGGAGGCTTGTCGCCTATTCTGGGATCTTCTTAAAGTGGAGGCCCAACGTCTATTATGATTCTGAACTTGGAGGCTCGATGCCCGTTCTGATTCTAGAAGTATATCCTGATCGTGGAGGCTTGTCCCTGTTGATTCTTGAGGTTTGTTTTTAAGGTAGAGGCATGTCGCTTGTTTAGAGTTTTGATATTTGAAAAAATGGCCCCATTTTTTTATTTTTTTGGTGGAATCGACTTTATTGTCTGTCTATTCTAGACTCTTGTTTGCCCTTTCATTGAAGCATCCAGTTCAAGGAAGAGCCTTAGCTGCTTGTCCCAGGCTCTAGATTCTGCTGCATGGTTTTGGACAGACCATATATGTTGTCTCTATCATTTATGCGCATTCGACTATTAACAGTGCTACTGGAAAATGCATAAGAAATTTTTTGAATTGTATAGTTAAAATAATTTTTTTGATCCATTTTCTCAAAAGTTATTCTTTTAAGATTTATGATCATTTGTCTAACCTTTCTAAGAACATGCGCTGGTCAATAATCGTGATATGCACGTATGCTTCTTTTAATTTGCATTATTCTATGTCTAACTCCTCCACTTTGAACTTCTTCGACGCATGAGATATATTCTCTTCGAAGTCTTCCTCAATTATGTACTTTCCTTTGTTTTTGTAGGGTGATTCAGATTTTATGCCATCTTCTACGTTCTCTGTTGTTGCGGTCTTTTTGGTCCGTTCAGAAGGTACTGCTTGGTTAGACTTTGCCAGAAGTATTTGTTCCGTTTTCCGGCTCCATTATAGACTATTTACTTTATTTATGACTTATTACACGTATTAGCATTTTGAGCACGGTTCTTTCAGTTTCGTGCCGAATTTCCTTGGTTATGCGTATGGATTTCATAATTCTAATTTTATTTTCCCGATTTTAATTTTAAGCTGGATTCACGTATTCCCGCTTTGAATCTCGATAATAGCTACAGAAGCTTTTATAACATTTCTGGCCTCTTGCGCCATATGCTCTAAATTCCTTTTAAATTTCTCTATACCTTTCATGAGCGCCTCATGGTATATTTGTAGAAAAGCCATTATTGGTTCATTTTCACCGGATCCATCGAGAGGTGGGAATATGATTGGACGAGTAACTCCGACCTATTCAGTTCTATGGTTAGGGGAAACTAAATTGTCATTGGACTTGATACACAAGTTTACCATGATTGATGTAGTCTTTGTTAGATTCGATAGCCCGGTGCTGGTTGGCACTAGTGGCAGCGACGGTGGGAGTTGACCATCATTCTTCCTCATGCTTGGATCAACGAGTTGGTCTTCTACATTTGATTGGTCTCGTTTGAAGTCATGGTCGGATTCAATGAAGTTTGTTTTTTGTAGTAAGTTTTTTAATTAGTTTCAAAACACTTTCCCATGGATGGTGCTTATTGATGGAGTCTGACCTCTAATGCGAGACATGCAAAACACTGAGTTAGACTAGTGAACAAACAGTGGTGGTCCAACGAGCACAATGATAGTAAAGTCAATCTTTGATGAAAGATGATATAACTTAAGTGCTTTGCGTATAAATCACGAATAATTAGATGAATGAATAGGCATATCTCAAGCCTTTTAGACAATAATAGGTTTGGGCATATACATAAGAGTCCTAATAGGATTTGTAATATAATCATATATTATAGAGGATTTGAGTCGTTATAGGATTATAACTTTATCCCAAGACAATACGAGGTAATCTCGTATCTGGACATGAAACTAACTAGGATATAGAGTCCTATTCCGAATAAGATAATATTTATCCAAACATGCTGATTTGTCAATATATTATCTTAGATGGATTTTAGCAAGGTTCGATTAGGATAGTCTTTAAAAATTTGATCTTTACTTTAAATCATATAAAAAGTCGGTTTTTTTGATATAGATGCTGGAATTCAAATCTTTAGGATCTGGTATCTATCACTAATTATATATTTTATTAAATACACGCATCACACATAATTAGTCATTTCGTTTTTTTAGAAAAAATGTAGGGTTTTATTGCAACACTAGAAAAAGCATTACAATTCAAGCATAATTAAAAGTTGCAACCCTTTTTGCACGAACTAATGAGATAAGAATTCCTCATGATATAAATATGAAATCAAAAATTGCAAATTTTTGACAAAGTATCACAATGTCTTCTGCAAGCAACTGATCCAGAGTTCGTCAATTGAGCATTAGATTCAAAATGCACTTCATCAAAAATACAATTTGCATCTATGACAGCTTCAACCTGAATTGCTCAACTGAACTATGAAAAAATATATTTTTATTTTTCAACTGTTTTGATAGAGTTCTTTTGACGAGCATTATAAAAGTCTGTCTATTCCACTTCAAGGTTTTTGTAAACCACATATCATCGTTTTCATCTTTGAATGAATCCGATTGAAAAACTAAAAGCAAAAATTCCACCATAAATGATTCAAATCTGCGCCGCATTAGAAGATCCACAAAGAAAACATCAAATTCTGGAGTGACAATTGCCTAGCTGATTTGGGACCGATTAAACTCTTAGCTTACTCCCCTCTTTTTAATTCTGATCTTGATAAAAGTGTGGCTGATGTGGTCGTCAATGGGTCTTGGGACTGGGCTTACATAACTGGTTTGGTCCCTTATTCGGTACTTATGCATCTTGCTGCAGTCAGACCTCCTCAAGAGTTAGATGGGACTGATCATTGTTATTGGGGTCTTACCAGCAATGGAAGATTCAGTGTCAATTCAGCTTATAAAATGCAGGTTAATGACCACGGAGAAGAAGACAGTAGTAGATGGAAGAGTATTTGGAAATGGCCGGGAGCTCATAGGGTTCGAATGATGCTTTGGTTGGCTGCGAGGAACAAGTTGCTAACAAATTATGAACGCGGTCGACGACACATGACCGACGACATATCGTGCATGAATTGCGGTGACTGTACTGAGGACATTGATCATGTTCTTAGACATTGTATCTTAGCAAGGGAAGTTTGGAAAAAGCTTATGCCCATTAATTCTATTTTGTTTCAGAATTTTTTCCTTACTCCTTTTGATGAATGGCTTTTTGATAATTTGCAGGGTAGTATTAATGGGTTGGAGACCGAGAGATGGATTATTACCTTTGGCATAACTTGTTGGAGTCTTTGGAAACAACGCAACAATTTCATCTTTAATAATGGTCGTCGCAGCTCTGATTCTCTTGTTATCGAAGTCCTTCGGATGGTTGATTACACAAAACAAGCTGAACTTTATAATCTGCTTTTTACGTCGGGCCTAGGAAGGAAAAAGGAACTTTTAATTGGTTGGAGTCCTCCTCCTCCCTCTGTTATTAAGATCAACACTGATGGGGCTGTTCGGGCTCCGACTAATAATGCGGCTTCAGGTGGTATTGCTCGGGATAACAACAGTAACTGGCTCTTTGGATTCAGCAGAGGGATCGGTTTTTGCTCAGTTCTTCAAGCTGAACTCTGGGGAGCTTTGGACGGATTAGAGATTGCTTGGAGCAGAGGTTATAGAAACATAATCTTGGAACTAGATAGCAAAATTGAAAGGGACGCCCTCCTCCGATATGACATAAGGATTAACGCTAATTCGAACCTATTGACTGCAATCATGAATTTATTGAAAAGAGAATGTATTGTTCGCGTTCAATATATCCATAGAGAAGAAAACCGTTGCGCTGACCGGATAGCTAGTTACGGTTTTTTTCAGCCTCTAGGCTTGCTCGTCCATGATAGAATGTTAGCAGGAGTTTCCAAGATCGTTATTGATGATATTGCGGGGGTTTCCCTTCCCGTATGTGTAGAACTCTTTAGTTCTTAGGCCTTGGCCTTTCCCTTTGTATAAAAAAAAAAGAAAACATCAAATTTCATAAAGGGCAATATAAAAATTTCCATAGAGAAAAGGCCAAACCCATCCTAAGCCCCCTCTACTTTACATTTTTTGACTCAGTAAGCCCCTACCCCAAAGTTCGTCACGACTGGGTCCCTTTACTTTCATTTTTGACATTTTCAGGCCCTTACGTGGATGGAAAAATGGCAAGTGTAATTCACTCCGTTAGTGAGATTTGGAGAGGGAAAAAAGTCACATTGAAAAAAGAAAATTTAATAAATGATGACATGTAATTGTATTTTTACATAAATGGTAAGATGGTAATTTTAATAAGTGATGACTGTGCACCTTTTTCTTCTTCTTCTTGTTCTTGTTCTTCTTCTTCTTGTTCTTGTTCTTCTTGAAAAATACTGAATTTGTGAGCCAAAAACAATTAACTCACACTTGATTGATTTAATAGCAAGAATATCAGTAATTAAGCATACCAAACATTTCTCTTGAAATGGATTCATGAAGAAGCAAAGATCCATAAGCTCCACTTTTTGGTTCCAGCAAATCAAACGGAGTTACCGAGTACAAATATCTAGCTGTTTCCCTATGTCCATGGTGACACACCACCGTCACCGGCAGTGAGTCCTTCGCCGGAACTCCAACAGTAACCAAATTACTACTTTTTTTCACCAGTGGATCCAATTGTAGCGTACCGTCAGACCCTGTTTCTACTACTATTGGTGCGGTACCCATATCTTACATTTTGCCATCTGTTCCGTGTAAGATTCAGACTAGTATTGGTAGCGGTGGCGTTGTTCATGGGCAGGGCATGTTTGCTCTGGCGGCGGCGCCCAATTGTCGTCTTGATTTTATGTTTACGTATTCTGTCGGCGCCCAATTGTAGTCTTGATTTGTTGTTTATGTATTATGTTTGTTAATTTTCCTGGTTGTGTAATGTAAATAATTGCACTTTAATTCCAGCCATGGGGCTCTTTTCCTAGGTCACAAGTCTCTTCAGTTTGTCGCTTGTATTGTCATTTACATTTAAGCTTGTCACTTTGCATCTATATTTGCTGTTTGTTGCTTATATTTCTTTTCCCATATATTCATTTTAAAAGTTAGGTATATATTGCAGCAAAATATCCCTAATTGATTTCGTCATGCCAATGTTAATCTATCATCATCTCAACATTTCTTTTTTGTCCAAATGTGGGCATGTCTAGTAATGCTGATCTTTATCAGCAAGTAGCGTTGATTTTTTCGTCTTCTGCAGGGTTTTCACTTGGTTTTCTCTGCTCTTCGGGAAGGAATCAAGAGAGTGAATTACATTTGCCATTTTTCATCCACGTAAGAGCCTCAAAATGTCAAAAATGAAAGTAAAGGGACCCAGCCGTGATGAACTTTGGGGTAGGGGCTTACTGAGTCAAAAATGTAAAGTAGAGGGGTTTTAGGATGGGTTTGGCCTACAGAAAAATATAAAATCCATAGAAGGAGAGATAACATTAACCATAAAATAAAAAGCATAAAGTAGCAATAAAACAATCATCGAATTTAAAAAATATAAACAAAAAAATTAAAATAAAAGAAGGCGAGACCTCCGCCGATCGAAATTTTTATCGGCGATGGCCTTGAAGAAGACAAAGAATTGATAACATACCAAACGGACCGTCCAAAACCCTAGCATAAATGCGCCACCTACTATTAAGATCAGCGTAATCACACTACTAACCACCGAGGACAACCCACTCTCCGACCAAACAGACATAAATAGCATCTTAAATAAACCTAACAAGAATCAGAATATAAAGACCTAGCAGCCACTCCCGAGTAAGAAGTCACCACATGCAAGAGTATCAGGGATGACCAGAATATCCTCGGATATTCCGAGCTGAAAGATATTAACACCACCATCATAAACAACAGTTAACGGTATAAAGAGGGAAATCTCCAAAAGACCATATTACATTCGCTGACACAGAGACAAAACACGAACAAACAGAAAAGTCCTGACAACCATCCCCAAATCAATCTGACAGTACGGAAGGATCAGACACCTCAAGATCCCAACAAAGTCAACAAGTATAAATAACTAACCAACACCAAGAGAGAGGGGTAATATTCTTTTCTCACTCTTACACTTTCACCTTTCACTTCTTTCTTCTTTCTCTCACTAAAATACTAACTTGACCGTCGGAGAGGGCTCGCTGGAGTTCCACGCTGGCGACTCTTCAACGATTGTCTTGTGAATTTCAGGTATTGAGAGCGGAGCTCAACCGCATGATAAAACACAAGTTATCATTGGCGTCGTCTGTGGGAAAGAAAAACAAGAAAGATCCCCCTTTCTAACTCCCTCAGAAATCCTAAAAATGAATACACCAGAAGGCAACGACCCGCCAGAAAGGGAAACAAACACGCAAGACAATAATGCAGAAGAGGGATCAAACGCCCCGCCCAAAAAAGCAACCGGCAATACTTCGTCCGGTCCGAGTGCACCACTAGGAACCACCTCTGGCCTCACCAATCAGCACCCTTGGCGAATGCCTTTACCAGGAACCCTCCCAGCGACTTCATACTTCACGCCTACAACTCAGATGGCTCAAAACTTTTCTCTACGCCCCGACATAGCTCCAGTCAACCTCACATTTACGCCGACCACAACTAGCACACTCCTACCCACCTCCGTTATCCCTCCTACACCAGAACATCATAACCATACCCTGGCACAAATACAAGAGTATATCGAATTCCACACCAAACAGTTAGCTTTTCTTCAACAGGTCCGACCTCAGCCGCCAACCATCTCCAGGGGTAACGCCATTATTCCCCAATACATACCCGAAACTGCCCCACACCCGCCCGAATTCTACCAGACGCACACGATACCAAAGGAACCTACCCTAGAAAAAAACCAGCCAAAACAACACAAACCAGGAGAAGAACTAGTAAATCAAGCAGACCAAAGGGCCAAAGAAACACCAAAGAAAACGCTAAAGCGGGTATCGAAGAAAGTGTGCACAGCTCGGGTGCTGGACCCGGTTTGAAGATAAACCTGGAGCAAGAGATAACAGAAAGAGTACGAACCGAGATGGAAAAATTTAAGCGAAGGGAACCAAGAAGCACCAGTTTCCTGAATATTGGCAATCCGTTGTCAGCCAAAATTCGAGACGAACCCTTCCCTCTGAACTATAAAACACCCCAGCTCGACGATTATAATGGAACCGGAGACCCAATCACCCACCTGAGTTGTTTCCAGGTAGTCATGATGGTACAAAGCCTATCTGAGGCGGCGGTTTGCAAATTATTCCCAACTACTTTAAAAGGACCAGCGGCGATATGGTACCAAAGCTTAAAAGAAAGGTCAATAAGAAGCTTTGACGAGCTGTCTAGAGCTTTCCGAACTCACTTCGCGCCGAGCATACAACGAAAAAAGAAGTCCAGCGACCTCAAACTGTGTTATCAAAAACCGGGAGAAAGCCTTCAGAGCTACATAGGACGGTTCAACGTTGAAGCAGTAGAGGTGGGAAATCTTAATGACGACACAGTCATCGATGCAATGAAAGACAACACAACTATGACGGCGTTCCGAGACAACTTGATCACAAACCCGGTGCAAACTTATGCCCAACTCATGGATCGGGCGTGGAACTACATAAATCTAGATGAGGAGCAGCGGAGAAAGGCAGCCCAGACAACAAGCCAAATTCCAACACCAAGGCCAGTTTTCAACCAACACCACCGGTCAGACAGGTTCGACTCAAGGGAACAGCGTCAACCTCCACCACCTCGGATAGAAACGCATTGACCAGTGAAGCTAGAAGATCAAGCCTTCATCCCACTCAACACTCCTCGATCCCATATCTTAATGTGGATACAAAATAACAATGAGCCAGTCCGATATCCACCTAAAATGCAGTACGAAGGAGATAAACAAATGACGGGCATGGACACGTGACCGACGAGTGTGGTAGCCTCAAAAAGGAAATAGACTGATTGGTACAAATAGGCCGACTAAAGGACTTTGTCGCCCAGAGCAAAACGTTCACAGCCGGGAGAAGCAACCCAACTAATCAAAACACCAGGCGGGACAGTGGTCCACCACCCAAGAGACAAAATGTGGCCGAGTCATTAACACGATAGCCGGGGGAATAACTAACCCTGAATACAAGTGAGGTCGAAAAAAGAGGCAAAAGTTGGTAATGCACATAGCCACAACAGAAACTATGCCTGATGTAAGTTTCAACTCAGAAGATGGAGAAGGATTCGAATTTCCTCACCAAGATCCATTAGTCATATCGGGTCTAATCGAGAATTTCTGGGTTATGAGGCAGCTGATAGATGAAGGAAGCTCAACCAATTTAATCACCAAGGAAGGTTACCTCGATATTGGTTGCTCTGTGCTAAACTTAAAAAAGGTTACTACACCCCTCGTAGGCCACGAAGGATCCCCAGTACAAGCAGAAGGAGTGGCCGAGCTGACGGTCGAACTCAGGCAAGATAATGGGAATCCGTCGGGGGGACTAACTGGTCTTACAGTCAAGTTCAAGACACTATTCATGGTGGTCGATATGCCTCTGGAATATAATGTTATCCTCGGTCGACCAATGGTCTACGCTACAGGGGCAGTGACATGCATCCGATATTTATCAATGAAAATCCCAACGACAAAAGGGGTGGTAATAGTGAATGGCCGACAAGACATAGCCAAAATGTGTTACTTGGTATCGATGGAAAAGGTCTCAGAGACGCTAGCAATCGAAACAATGGAAATACCTGATTCTGATGAAGGCAAGTTGGAACCCCATGGAAAATTGGAAGACGTACGATTAAGGGGTGTTAACCTAAGATCAGTCAAAATCGGGGCAAATCTACCCGACATAGCCAAGAAAGACATAACTGATATGCGCGTTCGAAATGATGTTGAATTTGTCAACACCCCAGGAGAAATCGAGGGAGTTGACCCAAACATCATCACACACAAACTCAATGTCAACCCCGCCCACAAACCAGTAAAACAAAGAAAACGAGCTTTCGCGGTAGACAGGCAGATATCTATCCGGAATGAGGTAGACAAATTACTAGCAGCCGGGTTCATACGGCGAGTATACTACCCGGAATGGTTGTCCAATGTGGTGCTAATAAACAAATCAAATGGAAAGTGGAGATTGTGCATCGATTTTACCGATTTAAACCGAGCATGTCCAAAAGATAGTTACCCTATGCCAAATATAGACCAACTGGTAGACTCTACCAGCGGATATGAAGTTTATTCTTTCATTGACGCCGCCCAAGGCTATCACCAGATACCGATGCATAAAGACGATGAAGAGAAAACTAGTTTCATTACCGACGGAGGCACATATTGTTACAAGCAAATGCCCTTCGGTTTGAAAAATACAGGGGCCACTTACCTACGGTTGATGAACTTCGTCTTTCAAGACCAAATTGGGCGAAACATGGAAGTATATATTGATGACATCATCGTAAATTCGGTAAAGGTGGAAGATCATGCAAAGGACTTGGAAGAAGTCTTCCAGAAATTACGAAAGTACAAACTCAAGTTAAACCCGGACAAGTGCGCTTTCGGAGTTCCAGCAGGAAAATTTTTTGGTTACCTCATCTCACAAAGAGGTATCGAAGCAAACCCGGAAAAGATACAAGCTATACTGGAAATGAAAGCACCAACCACGGCCAAGGAGGTACAGAAATTAAACGGGCGAATCACAGCCCTCGGACGCTTTGTATCCTGCTCGGCCAAACGATGTCTTCCCTTCTTCAAAACTTTGAGGAACGTCAAGAATTTCGAATGGAATCCAGATTGTCAGGAAGCCTTCAAAGAATTAAAGACCTTCCTAACTACATCACCCCTGCTCGGCCGACCAAAAATTGGCGACACACTCTATCTATAATTATCAACGACCAATGAGACAGTAGCATCGATACTGGTCAAGGAAGATCAGGGAAAGCAAAATCCCATTTGCTACACAAGCAAAGTTCTTAAGGGAGCCGAACTGAGATACAATAAGATTGAAAAGTTCGCCTTCGCTCTGATCCTCACAGTGGAAAAATTGAAAAGATACTTCCAAGCTCACACAGTCATAGTTCGAACTAATCAGCCACTCAAAAAGGCGCTGGGCAGACCAAAAACGTCGGGAAGATTGGTAAATTGGTCGGTATTATTGGGTTCTTACGACATCAAGTTTGAACCAAGACAAGCGCTGAAAGCTCAGGTGTTAGCAGATTTTGTGGCAGAGACGACCTCACACGATCAACCGAGCAAGACTGACACAAGCACAATTTCCTGGAATCTCCAGGTAGACGGAGCATCAAATACATCCGGTTTAGGAGCAGGGATTGTCCTAGAAGGACCACACTCAATCCAACTACAACAATCCATTCATTTCGACTTCCCATCCACGAACAACTCTGCAGAGTACGAAGCGCTGATCGCAGGGTTACGAATGGCCACAGTTGTCAAAACCGAAGTAATCAACATCCAGAGTGATTCCCAATTAATAGTCAACCAAGTACTAGGAACTTATGAAATCAAAGATGCAGACATGAAAAAATATGCAGAGCGGGTCAAAGAACTATTGACAAAAATAAGCGAAGACTGGGGAACATGGAAGTTGGAGCAGATCCCGAGATCAGAAAATGAAAGAGCATATGTCCTGGCCAAAGTCGGAGCAGCAAAGGACGAGATACCGGGGGTGCCATTCTCTATTGAACATCATAGCAGCATAAAAAATCCAGAAGCAATCTTCCTTACTCAACCACTGGATGAATGGATGCAACAGATAATTGCATACATAGAAAGCGACATCCTACCAGAGGACAAATACCTGGCCAAGAAAATTAAGAGAAGGGCACCTCACTTCGCTTATCAAGATGGTGTGCTATACCGCAAGTTGTACACACACCCCTGGTCTAGATGCTTAACTAAAGAAGAAGGACACTATGTCCTCAAAGAGATTCATGAGGAAGCTTGTGGCAGCCATATCGCTCAGCTCGCTCTCTGTCAAAAAGCAGTTCGACAAGGTTACTATTGGCCTTCCATGTCAGACGACGCAGCCAAGCCAGTAAAAAGATGTGAAAAATGTCAACTTCACCAGAATGTCCATCATCAGCCAACCACTGATCAAACACCCATCATCAGCCCATGGCCGTTCAATACGTGGGGAATCGATATCGTCAGACCTTTCCCCACGGCAGCAGGGCAAGTCCGTTTCTTTATAGTAGCCGTAGATCATTTCTCCAAGTGGGTAGAAGCAGAAGCAGTGTCCAAAATCACAGCATCCAGAGTGCTGAAATTCTTTAGACGAGAAATAGTTTGCAGGTTCGGCATACCAAAGGTAGTAATCACGGACAATGGCAAACAGTTCGACAGTAAGGGTTTCAGGGACTACTGCGCTTACAAAGGAATCGATCTAAGATTCACATCGGTCACCCATCCACAAACTAATAGGATGACCGAAGTCACCAATCGAACAATTATCAACGGGTTGAAAAAAACGATTAGACGAATCCAAAGGAAAATGGGTAGAGGAATTGCACAGCGTTCTATGGTCATATCGGACCACGGCGACGGCAGGAACAGGAAGAACGCCATATAGTTTGACTTATGGGTGCGAAGCCATGATCCCCATTGAGATAGGCATGCCAACACTGCGAGTACATTACTTTGATGAGCACAAAAACGAAGAGAGCATGAAAATCTGCCTAGACATGCTGGAAGAGCAAAGAGAGACGGCCCTAGCACACATCGATTCATACAAACAAAGAATGGCAAACTTCCACAACAAGCGAGTCAAGCCTTTGACATTTAATGTCGGAGATTTGGTATTGCGTCGTGCAGACATTACAAAAGGAAATGCAGGAGTAGGAAAACTCCAACCAAATTGGGAAGGGCCATACTCGGTAAAGAAAGTAGGCAAGAGTGGAGCATACTACTTGCAATACATGTCAGGTCGGGATTTACCTCGAACATGGAACGCGGGAGTCCTCAAGAAATTCTATCAGTAAGCAAGAAATGTAGTCAAGTCAGTCGGGGGTTTTCTCATCCGCATTCAAGTCAAAAGGAAGTTGTAGACAAGAATGCGGGTTTTTCCCCCACAATAAAGAAAGAAAAATTGAAAGAAACAAATGTTAACAAGAGCACTTGCTCAGATACAAAATAAAAAGGGTAATGGCCCAGCTCGGTAAGTGGAGCACTCGCTCAGACACATTAAAATAAAAAAGGGTAATTGCCCAGCTCGGTAAATGGAGCACTCGCTCAGACACCTTAAAAAGAAAGGGTAATCACCCAGCTCGGTAAATGGAAAACTCGCTCAGACACCTTAAAAAAGAAAGGGTAATCACCCAGCTCGGTAAATGGAGCACTCGCTCAAACACTTTAAATAAGAAAAGGTAATCACCCAGCTAGGTAATTGGAACACTTGCTCAGGCACAAAATAAAAAGGGTAATTACCCAACTCGGTAACAGAAGCAAAAATTTATTAAATGAAAGCAAGAACGAACACAAAGATGTCATAAAAATTTATAGCCAATTCTCAAACATACGAGCAAATTAGTTCTATAAGAAAAATACAAAACAAATAGGCACTAGACAAAGCCTAAGGGCTAATACTAGCATTATTCACATCATCGGGCACCGACACACCAGTGCCCGACACGGCAACTCCCTCACTCAACCCAGCCTCTTCATAATCACGAACCTCCAGAGGTTGTTCATCCCCGTCAGCACCCACATCAACGTCAGATCCCTTGACAGCATCAACAGCCTCCTTTAACTCCCAGTCAAGATCCTCCTCCAACTCTTTTTCCCGGTCTGCAATCATCCTAGGATATAATTCCACAATATCCAAGTGCAATGCGTCCGAAGACACCCCAAAAGGCAATAAAGGACCCACTCGATGAACCAGGTCTTCTTCAATATACCGAATTAACTGACCAAACTCGACCAACTGGGCTTTCTTGGCAGCATCCACACTAGACTTAGACTCGGACAACTGCCGAGCAAGATCATCCAGCTTTTTCTGCTGCAAATCCAGTTTACATTCATACTCTTCTTTCTGTCCCACCAACTCTTGCTGCAACTTGTTTTTCTCGTCTTCGAACGATGAAATTTGCAAACCTCGTTCCTCACTCTGTTTAATAGCAGTCTCCAAGGAAGTCTTCAGCTCGGCAATTTCCTTCCTAAACTCTCCTCTTTGGTACGCCATTAATGACTCTACATTAGCCCGAGCAAGCTGCTCATTTTCGAGCGAGGAAACAGTAACAGTAGCAGCAACATGGTCTTCAACAGCTTGATTAACCAAATCCTTTGGTACACATCGGCACAAACAAAATGATTCATAGCCTGCATAAAAAGAAAAGAAGTTAAAACCGAGCAACGAGTTGAATAAAAATAATATTCGCCCAATTCACACAACAGTAAAGTAATCACCTGGAGGAGATAACTCATGCCAAGTCCGACAAACTCTTTCGGCTCAGTATGCTTCAGCAAAGTCCTATCTCGAGGAAGAAATGATGTCGTAGCCAATTTTATAGCCGTTCTAGAACTATCCACCTAAGCAGTCAAATTCTTCCTCCTCAACCAAGCAGCGATGGTTGCAGGGTAAATATCAAATTCAGCAATAGGCACATCAGCCGACGTCTCCTCGACTACTTGCTTCCCATCTCGTTTCCTCTTTTTTGAAACATCATCGGTTTCTTTTACGCCAACAGCCCCCAAAGCAACCACAAAAGGGACCCGATCTGATTCCTCATCCCCAGTACGGAAGCTATCATCATCCACTTCTGCACTCGGGCGCCTTTGAACCACTGTCTTAGTACGAGATTTTAACACATCGCTAGCCGCTTGCAACTTTTCGGCAACATCATCCTTGATCGGAACAGTGGTCACAGGAACAACGCTAATCGGAACTTCAGATGACCCAGCTCCAGAATTCATAACAACAGTGGCTGCTGGCATATTCCCAGTCCTGACAGACTCAACATTCTTTGCCTTTTCCTTACTCACAGGCCGAGACTTACGAGCATCCTCCATCACAGTAAGATCCAACACTGCACAAACACGGTAAGAAGATCAGTTAAAAACCACAATAAACATAACAAAAGCACGGGTACACAAGTTAAAAACAACCTTCCGCATTAGGATCAACCGTCACCAACTCCACTTTAGGAACAAACTTATAAGTATCAACTGACCCACTCCTCTTCAAAACCGCCCGAAGACGATCATAAGGCCCACGCTCGGCATTCTCTCGCCTAACAAATTTATGCTCAGGCGAGCTAGCAAGCCAACATTGAGGGAAGTCGGCAAATTCAGTAGGATGCTGCACCCTAAACCACTCCACCCTAAACCTCTTCAACGAAGTTGTTACATTCTCAGTAATTTTCTTCTCTTTCCTCAATATTTTGAAGGTAGCAAAGTCATAAGGTCCAGCAAATATCATACCATAAATACTAGCAAACAGTCACACCGAGAAAGGTATGTCGTTAGCCTTATAAAGATTCAGAAGGGTAAATAAGTGCCTAATAGCATTAGGGTGAAATTGGCTAAGGGGCATCCTATAGAAGTGGAGCATAAATTTCAACTCATCACATAAAGGAAACCTAACTCCAGACTGCAAATGCTCCAAACAAATAACCATATAACCCGGATCTACAGGAGAATTTATGGTCACGGAAAGTGGAGATAACTCTAATTTATATTCGGCAGGAATCTTAAATCGTTTAGACCAATAGACTAAGTCTGTCGATCTCACGGTAGCAAACGAAGTTTCCATCAAAACTTGTCTCTTCTCGGCAGTCTCGGTCTTACTTTTAAACAATTTTCTCGGCCAAACCGAAGAAGTAGCTTCAGAATCTAAGCATTCCGGATCTACCGGGTCAATAGCATCATCACCCTCCTCGTAATCCAATACTTCCACCTTATTCTGAGAATCCTCTTCACCAGACATAGGTACTAAACTAATATTATAAATAACACACGGCAGAAAACAAATAAAAGAAAAAGTGAACCCAGCCGAAGGATCTGGCACGACTATCCTACCCCAAAAAAATAAAGAACAAATCAAGAAATACACATGAACAAACAACAATTACTAAATGAACACACGAATAAAAGATCAAAGAAAGAAAATAAGCAAACTTACTGATGAATAGTCGAAACAGAGGCCTTGAACAAACTTGAGCACAAGAAAAACAAGAACACAATAACAGAGAAATAAAGAGAGAGAAAATTGAACAATAAGAAAAAAAACGAAAAAATGGCAAAACAATATATAAAGACCGAGCAGGTGCAACCCAACATTCGCAAACATACAAAAAGCCATCATTAAAGACATCCATTACTGCCCAACCGACAGGTGTCAAGCAACACAAACGAAACGTCATCAGCAAGTAACCGCCATAATTTGAAAACACAAGACAGATGTCCATCCACCAAAAGTCAACACAGCCAAACTTAAAAGGACAACTCGGAAAATTCCGAACATAAATATTCGGTCTCGCAGGAAGGAGGGGCTTGTGATAACATACCAAACGGACCGTCCAAAACCCGAGCATAAATGCGCCACCTACTTTTAAGATCACCGTAATCACACTACTAACCACCGAGGACAACTCACTCTCCGACCAAACAGACATAGATAGCATCTTAAATAAACCTAACAAGAATCAGAATATAAAGACCTAGCAGCCACTCCCGAGTAAGAAGTCACCACATGCAACAGTATCAGGGACGATCAGAATATCCTCGGATATACCGAGCTGAAAGATATTAACACCACCATCATAAACAACAGTTAACGGTATAAAGAGGGAAATCTCCAAAAGACCATAAAACATTCGCTGACACAGAGACAGAACACGAACAAACAGAAAAGTCTTGACAACCATCCCCAAATCAATCTGACAGAACGGAAGGATCAGACACCTCAAGATCCCAACAAAGTCAACAAGTATAAATAATTAACCAACACCAAGAGAGAGGGGTAATATTCTTTTCTCACTCTTACACTTTCACCTTTCACTTCTTTCTTTTTTCTCTCACTAAAATACTAACTTGACCGTCGGAAAGGGCTCGCCAGAGTTCAACGCCGGCGACTCTTTAACGGTTGTCTTGTGAATTTCAGGTATTGAGAGCGGAGCCCAACCGCAGGATATAACACAAGTTATCAAGAATAATAGTGTTTATTTAAGAGATGGCAAATGGAGGAGAGAATAGGGTTATGTTTAAATTAGTCAACTTTAATTATTACTAATTGATCTCTTAAATAAAGATTGTATAGCCATTTATTAGTCCATAATCCAATTAAATATGTATTTGGTTATAGAAGCTAAAATTTTATTAATAAAAAAATTATTATTTAATATTCTTATAAATTAATTATTAAATATAATTCATACCATAAACTATACTACTTTAATTATTAAATATAGTAAATCATTACTATTTTAATATGATAATTTATAAAAACATGTATAACCATTTTAATAACCAATTATTAATATTATTTAAATTTAATTATTAATTATGATTTATATTATTATCACATTACTAGTCACGTGCGAAACAATTGAAAAAATAATAATACTAATAATACTTTTAAAATAAGGTATAAATTATTGAGAGAAAGCTGCAATGCACCTATGTGAATGATGTCCGCCCGCGCCTCGTAAAAATTTGAATTGAGACAGCGCCAACAAAAGCAGCTGCTACGTGTTCCTGTCTCCGTCTTTAAACATTTCAAAACCCACCAAATCCTCCTTTACCCTACTCTTCTATTTCTTGAACCAGATCATACAAACATAATCAATGGCTTCTCGTTACAACTCATACGATTCAAGATCATCAACAGCATCCTCGCATTTCTCAGACCCATCTTCTTCCACAGAATTCAATCTCAACCCACCCACAAAACCCACTTCAAGAGCGTTACTCAAACTCAACCAACCCAAGATCAATGACCATCATAATTTAACTTCAATGGTCAAGAAATTCATGGGGAATAAGAAACCAGTGTTGGGTAAAGGAGGGTCTTCTTCAGGGCTGGTGATTCCTTGTGATTTGATAGCTGAGGACTTGAAGAAAACTGCCAGGAAAGGTTCCGGCTTTTCTGGGCTGCAGAAGAAGCTGTTTGGTAAAGAGAAGGAGAGCGGGAAAAAGGCGGTGAAGGCGTTGACGGAGGTGAAAGGGAATGTTAATAGCGGGAATACGAGGACACTGGCTATGGTTCTGAGGAGTGAGAGAGAGCTGTTGAGTGCTAGTAAAGAGCAGGATATGGAAATTGCTGAGTTGAAGTTGATGCTCGAGGCGAAGAACAGAGAAGTGTGTTTGATTTTTCGACTTATTAAATTCGGGTTTTAGTTTTTGTTTGCATTTTTTGATTTATTTATGAATTTGGGGTTAGTTCATTTTTGGTCATTAGTTGATTAGAAGGAACTATATGTTCATTGGATTTTGTTGAATTCTAGATGCTATTCGATTAATTAGGTGATAAATAAGTGCTTAGAAGAGACTTTAAAATGATGTTGCTACTTCTAAACCTGTTAATTTGGATTTTGAATTTATAATTTACTTGAATTCGTTTGAGTTAAATAGTGATTTGTTGCCAAATATGGCCATTAGTATGTGTATTTTGGATGGTTAGATAATGGTAATTATAAATGGTAAGTGCAGGTTGAGAAGTTGAAAGATTTGTGCTTGAAGCAAAGGGAAGAGATCAGGTCACTGAAAAGTGCAGTTCTTTTTCCTGAGGTAATGAATCCTCAGGTTCAGGAGCTATTAGAGAAACAAGGATCAGAATTGAAGCAAGCCAAACAACTCATCCCAACTCTCCAGAGGCAGGTCACTTCTCTCACTGACCAGCTACAATTCCTTGCTGAGGATCTTGCCGAGGTATCGTTTCTTTTCTTGATTCAGGAATCATTTGCAATTTCATATGCACCCGTTGCTGAATATTGGCTCATCTCACTCTAGTTCATTTCCTTAGCTCAATACTTCTCTCATAAAAACCATATTTCTTGATGAGCATGTTCTATTTTATGGCATTTCAATTAAAGCCGGAATCTGTATTTTCTTAAAAAAAAGAGTAAAAAATGAAGTGTTCTAGCAATGTATTTTCTTGATGAGCATGTTCTATTCTATGTAGCATGGAAACTGATATGCTGAAACGGGAAACGACATGTTCTACAAGAATAGGCTATAAGATAATGTTTTGGAGTTATATAAGCATTTTTGGATGTGAAAACAAAATGCTAAAATCTAGGATCGGAGGGGTTTATGAGCGAAATAGATGACGAGTGCTAGCTATTTAGTACCTCTTGGATGCATACTTAAGTATGTAATTAGCCTTCCATATAAGCTGAGGTAGATAAGGATTACAAGGTACAGTGATAAATCATTCACTAATACATACACCTCAATATGATCTGGCTCTTTCAATATCCACTTGTTACTATGGATTTTGTTTTTACTTTATAAAAGAATAAATACTATCACCCCTTGAAATTACGTCCAAATTACTGTTTTCCTCTTGCAATTTAGAAACTTGTAGTTTTTTCTCGTCTTTTGGTTCCATTTAATTGAAACCCCCATACAAAAGATTCGGTTATCTAAAACTTAAAAGTCATGGAATTAGACCCAACCTTAGGAGTGATAGTAATTATTGCTAATTCATATTACCAATTGGGAAGTATGATAGCTTTTTTGGCCATAAGCAGGTGAAAGCTGATAAATATACAAGAGCATACACCCAACATTATAGCAGCTCTCCAGAGACACCGACATATGATCACGAAGAAGCCACAAAATCCTTAGTAAGTATACTTACAGAGAGATCATGTAAAAATATGTTGACGGAAAATTGACAGACTATCTAACAATTAATTCTCTATCTGGACTGTTACTATAGTCTCAGTGTTTCTTCTTTCCACAAATGTTTCTTAAAACTTAAGATAGCAACTGGATTTCGAATTTCCTTTTAGCTTTCTTGTTTAATAATATGTTTATTTATATTTTCAGGATTTCAGCTCTTGTGATGCTGCAAGTCCTGGTAGTCCCGACGACATGTTTCTAAAGGACTTCAATCCGTGTTTAACACCTTATTATGCCAACAAGACTAAATCCCAGGTTACCGCTGCACTTTTCCCTGAAATGCCTCTTTATATGATATGTTTCCTTTCCACTGTTTTTGTTCAAAACCAGCCTTGAAGTGAATAGATTATAAAAAATACATATATTATGAATATTCTTCACCCGTCTACTCATCTTTGTAGATTTCTATCAAACTTGATTACAGTAGTTTGTCTATTCTATTATTATATCTGGTACTGGATTCCATTTATGCTGTATGGAGTCGTGTCACAACTCACAAGGGAGATACTGATATCTTGCAGGAGTTTGAGGCAATCGGCTATGATTCTCCACTTGAGAAAAGATCGAGCAATGACAACATGCAAAAGTTGAGCTCTCGTACCAGGAAGATATCGAGAAGTTCAGATTGCTACCAGAGCAAAAATAATGCAGACAGCGGGAAAAAAGCTCTCAGATCTGATAAGAACAAAAGCACGTACGGAAAGCAAACGCAGCTCAGATATATATGATGTTGTAAGGAAGCATCGTTTGATTTTCTTTACCCGTTTTTTTGTCTATCATAGATTATAATTGGTGTTGAAAACTGAGACATCAGCAGAAGTTGCAAGCTGTATATGGTGCGAATGAAGCACTTGCGATAAAGAATGAAAAGCTACTTACTAGTCATGGAAAGTTTTTCTATTTGTGCCTTATGTGCATCAGAATCAAACCACAACATGTTGATGCCGCCTTTCCAAGTATTAGTAAACTGCACTAAATCTGGACACTTTATTCTGCTCAATCTTAACACCTAGTTATCGATATAGTTGCATTCTCAAATTTGACGACATGTTGAGGAAGCGAGATCAAGATTTTCATTAAAAGATTAACTGAAATGAAAAATCAATCAAATATATCAATTTAGTTTAGAACGGTTTAGAAAATAAAACATTTCAATTTACTTTTTAGTATAAATTGAATCGAAAAACCAATTGAACTAACTAATTAGTTTGATTTGATTTGATGCATCTCTGTGGATTTGAGTTTATTAAAGGACTGCAGCAGCCATATAAAGTCTCTAAATGCTGCCTCAATTAGGCAATTAATACATCACATTATCGTGTCAATAACAGGCAGACAGCGCAGTATGTACATGAAACAATTATAACATTATTCAGAAACCTCATAACATTATTAGGATACAACACCATCTCCAATTATTTCTCCTATCTAAAATGATTCTATTGTAACTGCATATACAAGAGTTTGAGAGATACACTAATCGATCTGTTTACTCTACCAAAATTGGACGCCACAGAAAAAAGTAATCCCATGGACGAGCGTGAAGCTGAAATGTTGCTCGGGAGTCTACAAGCTCGAGAATAGGCGACAAGAGAAATTCCAATATTTTGTATGAGATGAGAAGTAGGGACCAGCATTACCAATTATGTAACTGAGAGGTAATGCTTTTAACAATAGGATGATACTCTGTGTGCATAAATCTTTTAGCTTTCTCAGAGCCAGGCTCATCCAGCCATTCGTTATATAAGCTTTTGACAAGGGGATTCTCAAAGGGATCCGCTACCAAAACCTATAAAAGATAGATAGTAATTTATTAAAGCATAGGAGGACGAAGAGAAGGATATAAGATAAAGAACAAAGAGACGGGATGGGTAGAAATCTCAAAACTTCTCTTTGCATAGCTACAACAAGCAAACACTATAGTCCATAACATTAAATTTCATTTTAACCAACCTCAACATCTAGACTACGACTTATCTTTTGAATGTTTGCACAAAATAAACAAATTAGTTGCATATCTTCAGATTCTCTTGAAAAAGCAATTTCATTTATTGAAATTCAATTGATATACCCAAGGAAAAATAATGCACTACAATCTTCTCGGAAAGAAAGTTTGACTGTTTAATCAGGATGGGATATTTTAAATTTTGATCCATTAAAAGGATACCATCATACTAGTAATTTATCGTTCTACGACTAAATATTCTCGATATAATATTCCAGATCAATGAAAGGAAAGTGCAAACACTATGTATTATCCTGGAAAGAGAAAAACAGTATTAGATTATGCTCACATTTTCCATGTAAATGGCTTCCAGAGACTGAAGCAAATCCTTAGGAGATTGTCCAGGCTTTGGTTTGATTTGACCTCCACCATTCAAGCAACCTGTTAGATCGAGAAGGCTACCAGTTAATGCTAAAACAACACTTCTAGTTTGATATAGAAGGCATACTGAATATAATGTCTTGGCTTTGCTGGAGCCAGCGTTTAGCATTTAAGGCTCCAATTGGGAATTTAGGTGTTCTGTAAAGATTTGATTCAGTGGGCGTTTGAAGGTTTGGCTACTAGCATTTAGAGAAAATAACCAAATCTGAAACCTTGGATATTCTAATTGTTGAATACAAATGCTAGAGTTTAAAATAAAATAGATATCTAAATTAGATTATATTACAGGAATACCTTTCTCTATATAAAAGCCAGCCTTTTTAACTATAATTCACTGTAAAATATAAGTTCAACATGCACGTATAGCACATCTACACCTAATCTAAGAGCACTGAATCTGTACATCGCATTGCGTGTTCGAGTGCACGTGTGTGCATACATGCATGTGTGTGTATCTGATAAAGAAAGAGAAGGACACACAAACAGAAAGAGAGAGTGACACACAAACAGAAAGAGAGGCACAAAAAGGAGCAGAGAGAAAGGTACCTGATGGACATGCCATAACTTCCACAAAATGATAGTCACATTTCCGCATTTTAACCTTTCTAACAATATTTTGTAGGTTCTGGAAGCCATAACAAAGTGCAAATTTCAACACTATATGTCCATCAACCTGCAGTATATGATGACACAAATATATGAACACAATAGAAAAAAGGGTTAATTCCTAAAAAAATCACGAACTTTACACGAAGTTTCATTTTAATCATGACCTTTAAAAGTTGTCATTTAAAGGCACGAACTTTCATTTTGTTTCAAATCTATCATTTCAATGTATTTTTGTTGACTAAATTCTTCAATAAACCATTAATGAAAGACCCAAATTATAAATCGACATTAAATTTTATTATCTTTTAGTTAGAGTATATAGGATTAGGAATTTTTGGTTCGATAAAATACATCGGATTTTACTTTGGCGATAGATTTGAAACAAAATGAAAGTTCGTGCCTTTAAATGACAACTTTTAAAGTTCATGATTAAAATGAAACTTCGTGTAAAGTTCGTGATTTTTTTAGGAATTAACCCTAGAAAAAATAACTATTAATCTATGTCTTGCAAATATCCATCAATATGATAAGATTATATAGGGATGCAAACATTTAGCCTATGTAAATGTACATGAGTTATGTTCATCCTAACACGACTGTAAAAGGATATTGAAAGGGGTGCATTCTTCACAGGCAATGAAGTATAGAACTTTGAAGGACAAAATTAGAAGGTGCTTACTTCCAGAGTCACTTCACGAAAATCTGTATTTCTAATAGTTTTGAATGACAAAGGACCTTTTACATCCATTCCAAATATTGTTTTAGCAGCATTCCTGAATACCGTCTCTGCATAACCACCAGAGCTTCCATTCACTCCATAAAGATGCCCCTCTTCATTAACATTTGTCAACCTGCAAAGAAGTCAGCAGACATTTGCTCCGATGATTATCGGTTTAGCATCCTTTCAACACATAGATAAGGTTTAACTGGTAATCAAAATTCTTACATTTTATCTAGAGGAGAGTCTTCTAAGGCTGCAAAATCTACTTCTTTTAACTGCAAAAAGTGGATGAAATAAAGCATACTAAAGCAAGAATACTTTTTTACAAACACCAGCAAATATTTTATCGAGGATGCTCATAAATTACACCAAAATGGATAACCCATCTCACCTTGATCAAATCTAAGACTTCCCCAGATGTCAAAACAGAATCGACCTCTGTGATACTAATATGACTACCATCACTCTTTTTCAGAGAATCCACTTCAAACACAAAGTCGTCCCTCACAGCCTCAAGCTTCTTATCATAACAAGGCATCACAGTCACATGGTAAACCTCCTCCGACCTATAAGAAATTTTTCATCAATTCTACATTTCAACTTACTGAAGTAAATGTATCCATGAGAACCAAGGAAAATGAAGCCACCATGCAAAGAGCAATAACGAGAATGCATTAATACCTAAGACCCATCTTTTCGCATATACGGTTTTTAATGGTAGCTCCAATAGTTTGTTGAGGGCTCTTCACAGAAGATATGTGAGGCAGAATATAGGATCCTAGTTGTTTTTCGGCATAGCATATCCAACCTACAATTGCAGAGAAGATATCAATTGAACATTTTTGCTTGTTGGCATGGTCTGAGAGGAGAACACAAACAAAAATAGAAAAGATTATATACAATTACTAAGCTATCATGTATTAAGAAATGAACCTGGGCATGCCGATGAAAGCATAGGCAGAGTTGACTTGGATCTCTCATCGTCATTTGACTGGTTTTGTTTATAACGTGCAATGAACTCATTACAAGTTTCAATAAGAGTTATATCTCTACTACTGCTTGTATCAAATACAGCCTTTACTCCCAAAGATTTAAAAAATGTAGTAAGTTTCTTAATAACCTGCAAATTTGCATTTCAAAAATATTCACTTTCACACTTAAAATAAAACATTAAAAAATATCCACATATGCTGAATCCAACCGAATACCTGAAGTGGGGAGAGGCCAAAATGAACTGCAAGAGAAGCTCTGGATTGTGGAGAGACAGATATTACAACCGCCCTTCCTTTATCAATAGTAGAAAGAAATTCATCCAAGCTTTGCTTCTCAAGCATAACCGTCTCTGCTGACGTTATGCATCCACTATATTGTCACCCAAAAGCATTATAAACAGCATTAATCTCAAGATCTCACATCAAATTTTGAAAAGAAGAACTCTTCTAATCACCAAGAATATGTTGGAAAGTGTATGAACTAAGTTTCATGTTCGCAAAGCATGAAATTGATTCTCAACTAAGTAAAACAAGGCATTTAATAAATTACATAAACCATTTTCAAAGAACTTTAAATAGTGTTCGCAGCCTACTAACCACTATCGATTAACTAACCACTACATCGAATTCCATTTCCTATGTTCCATAAACCATAACAAAATATATTATTAAGCTATCCACAAAACAAATGAACTACACAGGAGAATTGAATTAACCTGCACGCCAAACAGTCTTTAAGGGAGATTTTAACAGGTGCAGTTTGCTGCGGCTGCTGCTGCTGTTGCTTATTGGAAACTGAAACCCTTACCTAAAATTAGAGCAACCAAGAAAATATTTCTTAAGAAGAATCAATAATTTAGCAGCTAATGAGTCAATTCAATAAGGAAATTGCAGAACTTTTGAAGTACCTGAGGTTTATCGGTTTTGGGTTTGACAGTGTTTGATTTCAACCCCTTTAATGAAACAACGCAAGCTTGAGACGGAGCAATGAAATCGCTGAGATCTTCAATTCTTATAGCTGCCGAGAATTTCTCCGACATCTCTGAATTTCACTATTTAATATGCTATGCTATGCACTTGAGGGGTTCGATTTCTCTCTATTGGGTTTTTTCTTTTGGTGTGATGTTCTTTTTTGTTGGTATTCTTCAGGGACTCAAATGTCGAAACAGAAGCAAAATTGTGATAAAAAGATCGTTCCTTTTCTTTTCTTAGGAAAATTAATAATAATGACCGTCATATAAAGATCGTGGCGGACACATGTCTTCTGAACTAATAGTAATAGCCAAAGGTTAGAGGTGGGAACTGAGTCAGGTGGTTATGATCGGCTCCCGGTGTATATCAAATCAAACCGAACCAAAATTCAAATGTTGGTTTGGTTTCTTGATTAATAAGTGTAGACACCTATTTCCGTACATGTAAAAAGTGATAAGGGACAGAAGCGTTCAATGATGATTTTTAGAAAATTTTGCTATGCGACGGACTTGTGGTCGGCTTAATTGGATTCAAACTCGTTAGATCCGTGCACAATTGCAAATTTAAATAATTGAAACGTAATTAGCTGCAAATAGCTTATAAAAACCCAAAATGATTGTGATTTAAGTCAAAAAAAAATGGATTAATTGCAATATCTTAAAAGTTTACATGCCAATTTGCAAATTTAACGGATTAAATTGACCATATTCAAACTCTTAGGGTCTCAGAAGTCGTTTTTAATATTTTCGGGCACCAAACTAAATTTTTAAACCCTTTTTACTTAGCTTGTAAGATTTGTTAAGAATTTAATTAATTAAATAGTAGTTTCACCCGATCCTAACTCTAATTAGTCTATCACTTCACACACTTTTCAAATCCCTTGTTTATCCATAACTCTAACTAACAAAATTTAAACCTATATACACCAGTCAATCAAACAAGTTAGAAATGGTTCGATCACTCAAGAACGCACTACTACGCATCGATCCGAAATTAGATTCCACATCCGGATCAACAGAAAACGAGCCAATGACTCAGAATAGTACTTCTGAGGACCTAATACATTTTTTCATCACTTTTATCACCTATAATTCAGAACTGCTAATTTGATATGTTAGAACACATGCTAGTTTGTTTTACTGTGAAATTGCCTAAAACTGTTCTGGATATAAACTGTTTTTGCCATAATTGTCATGCCTTTAAATTCTTAATAAGATTGTCATGAAATTCATATTTGAACATGTATGTTGCCTGTTTATATGTATTCTTTATCATTGTATGTCGACATTGTTTAATTTAGATGCCTAGAACGTGTGTTTGTAGTTTAAACTGCCATGATTGTCATGCTTTGTGTTCTTTGATGTTCTTGATATGATTGCCATCAAATTTGATTAGAAACATGTTTTAGGATGTTCTTAAGTGTTTAGAACGTTTATTAATCAATTCAAGTATGTTTTTTGTGCTTTGTGATCGTTTTCCGAGTGAATTTGCATAAAAATCGAACCAAACGAGGATCTGCCCCTTTGCCTGTCGTGGCGCCATGGTGCTTCTTTGTTCTTCAACCTCGGACATTTTCAAATCTTCCAAAATGCTTCTAGACCTTATTTTTATGTTTCCGGATTCGTTTGAACTCGGAATTTGGCCTTGTTTGACCCCACATATTTGTAATTAGTTGTATGATCTGTTCTTAATTTGTAATGGGTCAAACCTAATCCGTCTCGGGTCTCGAAGCCCAAAATTGTAATCTGCCATGTCATCAGGGCCTCGAAGCCTAAACCCGACAAAACCAGTAACTTCTAGACGCGATTCAGATTCGTTTGAACTTGGAATCGACCCGAGTTCACACCAGTGGAATCGTATCGACGAGACGAAGAACTTCCGTATTTGATAAAAGCTAGATTCTGACCACATCGACTGCTCAAACGACAGATGAGTGCTAGACACTCCGAGTCTATAAGGTTAAAAAGTATCTCTAACGTTATATGTATATCAACTTCTGATTGTGTATGCTTGTATTGTTTATATGCTTTTCAAAGCATGTCCAAATCGCGTGATTTAAAACTTGACAATATGAGTTACCAACTGTCATTTTCTGACAAATTAGAACATCGACCAATCATATAACAACACGTGAGTATGTATTACGATGCTCACGTTAGTGTTTTTTAGCTCGATGTTCTGATTTGTCACAAAAAAAAGTTGGTGACTGATATTGTCAAATTTTTAAAATTAATATTGCAATTGTAAATCACATTAAATTTTGTGATTTAATTTGCAATCAACCCAATTATTATATTGATTGACGGCTTGCATTTGACTGAACGAGGTTTTACAAAATATATGAAAATTAGTTGGTTCACATGTGTAGTTCGATGCACATCGCAATGAATTTTATTTTCAATTCTGAATGATTAACATATGAAAATTAGTTGGTTCACAGGATCTTCATATTTATTTCTCTTATAAGTGAAGTAAATTCAGTTTAAATAAATTTAAAAAAGAAAACAGCTTTATTTTAAACAGGAGAGTTACAAATTAAGTCCCACACTATTTGGCTTCATCATCTTATATGTAACACAGCCCACAACCTAAGAGAGGATCATACACATAGAGCTACCACCTAATACAATCCTTGGCCTTGTTAGTCCCGTACAGGCGGAAGAGGCTGAACGCCGAGATACAGGACAGCACCACCATGCTTACACTAACCAACATTGCACTTGCTATCCCCTCCCCTACTTGGTTACAGAACTTTCCATACATTGTGCATATTTTCATCCATTGTAGCTCCGGTTGTCCGAGCTTCGCAAACGCAGCCGACTGTGCAGCCGCTGCCACTGCAGCCAGCGTCAAGTATGCCATCACCTGCACAATCAACTTAATGTTTTAGCATTTATTTTGGACCATAACTTCTTCGAGTCTTAAGTTTTCGCGATCCGTTTATAATCTCTGAAAAATACTATTGAAACTCCAAGATTCTTATTTGTGATATATTTTTATAAAGAATCATTGTTTCTCTGTTTTTGTTTTAGCGTTTTTCGTTTTCATGCTTTATAGGTTAGCATTTAGGTGCCAATACATAGAACCGAATTAGAACCGAATTCAACTCTGATGCATCAAGACTTGATATGTAAAAATGATTAACAATTAATCTGAAACCAAAAATTTTCTTTATCAACAATTGTCACATGTCGGTCATGCCGATGGTGCGATAAATCTTGATACTATTGATGGATTTTTCTAGCATGTATAAACATCAATTGCCTAATACATGCTCCTCGTGTGACAATTTTAGAGACGCATGTTGAAAAACTAAGCTCCCACTCCCGAATCTACAAGCCCCTCATTAGTTTTCTTACATGATATTGCTTTATGATTCACCGCAACAAAAAAAAAATATTTATGGTTTCGGGTTTCAATTGAGCACCACATTGCTCGTGTATCTTAGGCATTAAATGATCATGCATAGATGCATGACTAACAAAAGACATGATTGCCATCATGAGAATGGTCTCCCCATTATCTCAAGTGTGTAGGCCATGTGGGACATATATGCGAATTATTCTCTCCGATGCAACATCAGATGAAATAAAATGCAGAGTAATCTGCATAGTGATCTGTCATTTTATATGTTCACTTTAAATATTTATAAATTATATTCTTTTTACTTTAAATATTTATAAATTATAGTTTTCCTACAAATTTCTTAAATTAAGACTAAACTAAAGTATCAATATTCAACAAAAATTGATTATTTCAAGTTATGGATGAAGTTATGTTGTTTGAATATTACAATAACGACTGATAAATTATAGCTCAAATAGAATAAGCGTTAGATAACAATCTGCTAGGTCGTGGGTTCGATTTCTCCCGCAAGCGCTTTCCCTCACCGATTATAAAAAAAAAAAAGAATTACCACAAGGCAGCATTTCTTTTCCATTTACAAGTGTGACCATGTTGATGTTGATATTCATAACACAAACAGTTAGCAAGTGAGTGGCATAAATTGACAGCCCCAGGAATGAGACAAGTTCAAGACATTAATGGAACGAGTCAGGTTAGCACCACCCACCTACCCAACTGTGCACCCAATTCAGAATCAACTCTTAAATAATGGGTCCTGCCCTGGGTTAGCTACCATGCATTGAATGATGCATCTGTATTTGATGATGGTGCAATCATAACCAGAAACTATAACCATTTAATTATACCTGATCTCCCGAGAAGATGACCCACGCTACAGGCTTGTTGAACAGCACGCTCCCTCGAACCATACAAATCACGCAACGCACTCCTTGCACCAACGAATAGGCTGCAGCTATCCCATTTGCTATCACCAAAAACCTGCTCAACCAACACCAACAAACTTCAGCAATCTACATACAAACCTTAAAGAACCTGAAAAATATACGAAGAGGATGAACTTACACGAGGGCTTTCATATCTGTAAACTTAGCAGTTTTTCGAATAGAGAAGATTTCTTTAACTTGGGTATCGGTGCTTATAAGAACAGCTGAAAGAACACCTAACCCGCAGATCAAACACCTCAGTAGAAGCTCTGCAAGCCTCACTCTTTTATCAACCACCTTCAAATTACTACCATGGTAGACTGGTACATTTCCAGGGCTAATACCAACGCCCAAATAACTCATATTTTAAACAAAAAAACAAAGTGAATCTTAGATGAAGAGAGAAATGAAGACAAGAATTCTCAAATGACATAAAGCATTCCTCCACTTATATAGACACCACAAAAAAGAGCTTTTTCTTTTTGGCTTTGTTTGGTGGAAGTTTACAAAGCTGCCAACTGGTCCGAATAATAAAAAAAGAAGCCCTAAAATATGACATTAAATGGCATGCAAGGGCAAGGCAGTGGGCTGATCTTTGTATTAAAGAGAGTGAATTAGGGAAAAGAGATAAAAACGTGCCTTGGTTTTATTTTTCTTCTAGGAAGAGGCAATAGTTGCTTGCCCCAAGGTAAATGGGTTGGATAGGGTTTTTAACTACTCATAAACTATTCAATATGAACCAGATACTCCAATTTATGATGCCCCATTTCTTTTTTAAAGTAATGTTTTTATTTAGTATTTAATTTATTTTATATTTTTAAATATTTTTGACGGAAAAAGAGTGTGCATTAAACTCATTGTAAAGGCGTAAAAGGAGCTAATCTACAAAACATTAGCGTCCCATTCTTTTATGAAAATTATAGTTTATATCAAATAAAAATTTGAAAAGTTAACATCATTACATTAATTTTTGAAAAATTATTAATCTCATAAAATATGACGTGATAAATAATTGTGTTACTTATCAGCGATTAGACAACATGCTCATAATACTTATCTATAAAAAACTTAAATGAAAAAGAAATAGTATATGATTTAATAAATACAAATTTAAAACATATGAGTATTAAATTTTATTTCTTTATGTTTATATCAAATCGTTTATAAAATTAAAACTGAGTTATCAAATCGTTGGAAAGTAAATTTTAAATTATTAACTATTTTAGTTTACAAAATTAAAACTGAGATGTCAAATCGTTTGATTTTAAATAAGGATTGTCTAAACTATGAATTATAATAAATATAAAGGATCTTAGAATAATTTGTTCAAACAAATCCACGACAGAAATCCATATATTTCAAGTCAAGACAAACCAAAAATCGGATAGGTTTCTTTTCTCACTATGCTATGCTACTGCAAATATATAAGAATAGTTTATGTTAATAATTACATGAATTAGGCTTTTTTTTGTTATACTTAAAGAGAGCGAGGGAGGTTCGAACACGATACCTCTTACAAAAATGTCTATAGCTATTATTATCAGTGGCGGATCCAGGATTTAATTTCAGCCCGGACTAAACGACATGTAAATAATAAATATTTAAATATCATTTATATAAAATTTATTAATAAATAGCAATAGAAATATTATAATAAACTTCTATATTAATCGCGTTCAACACAAGTCAATTGCATTATTTGTGTATAATATCTTGAAAGTGCTATAAAATAGATTCCATCAATTTTCACAAAAATATGTCTTTCAGTATAGCATACTAAACTATCACCCGTTTTATTATTTAAATTGAACTTGATTAACAAGAACCTTTTAAACATATATACATGTCTCATTTTATCTTAAATTTAATATTGGCTTCATTTTCATTGATTGAAATTTGTTGTTCATGATCAGCAATTATATCCGTAAAATCAAACTCAACACGACTTTACCCCAAAGTTGTGGCCGAAATATATTTCTATAAGAGTTGACATTTTTTGGTATTCTAACAACAAATTTATTAATAACCTAAATAAATCTGTTTTAATTAGCTTTTATCAAGCCATTTCTTTAAATATTTGCAAAAATTTCAAATTATGAAATTCGTCAATTATCAATGAATTAAAATAAAATTAATTTTCAATTATCAATAAACTAAACTAAAATAAAATCAATTATTAATAAATAAAATGAAATGAAAATAACGAAAAATTATTATTTGTTATAGTTTAATCAATTTTTTCATTCTCCATGAATAAATCAATTTAAATAATCCAAAAATACAATTATTATAATTAGTACATAAAAAAATAAATTAAAGTAATTTATATAAATATAATATAAAAACAAGGAAAAGGAATTATGTAAAATTAGATGTGGATTGATTTTTAAATATAAAATATTATAGAATTAGTAACTTTTTACTGAAATATATTAAAATGTTTAGATAATAATATTGAAAATTAAGTTAATGATTTAGGAAATTAAGTTAGAAAATTATGCAAAAAATTAAGAGAACTGAATTAAATAATTGATAGACAATAAAGACAATTTGTTAGAAAAACAATTATTTAATTTAAAAATTAGTATTTATAAATATTAATCCTTCACCAGTTGTTTATAAGAATGGTTATGTAAATAAAATTAAAATAGGCCAAACGGCCATTTTTCTATCTTAGTAAAAGAAAGGCCAAAAGCCCTTTCTCTATCTATATTATATATAAAAGCACGGATGGGGGGACAAACAAATTTACTGAATAATTATTTTCAGTTTACTAATAAATAAAGGTTTTATAGTCATTAACTAATTAGTTATTTAATTAATCACTATTATAATTAAAATCCTAATTAGAATAGATAACTAAATTATCTCCAATTTAATTTTTAATATGTAAAAAATAGCTAAATTGTCTCCAAATTAGTAGGAATAACTATTTTTTAACTTGATTGAACAACAAAATTAAAATACTGTATTTGATCAATATATTATTATTTAAATTTCTATCTTATTATTATTTTTGATAGAAAATAATAAAATTAAGTTAATTATTTAATTATGGTTATTATAAAATTAAAAGAAGAATAAATTCAATATGAAATAAAAATTTATAACTGAATATATTATATTTACTTTTACAAAAATTCTTAACTAATTTAATATTAATAATAAATATTATACTCATATGCTTTAAAATCTACCACCAAAAACCACACGATTACCTCTAGACTTAATTATAATTATAATTATAATTATAAATTTCATTATAGCATCTAATTCTATTTCTAACCAAATCTAATTACTCTTATCAATTGTGTTGAAAATCTACTGCTAAAAATATATTTAATTCTATTTAATTAATTATTAATTTAATAAATAAATTTATTTCAATTATATCATAAAAATTGAATTTTAATAATTAGTCTTATATAATCATATAAAAACGAATTGAATATCACATAAAACACAATTACTAATTGGATGGATAAGTAGGCTCTCTTAGAATAATAAAAAGACTCTCCGTTGATTATGGCACTAGAGCATTATATATTAGTTATCATTAAATTAAAGATAAATTCATGAAAACTTTCGCTTGAAAAATAGCAAGCAAATCAATTTTAACCAAAAGAAATTGTACTCTCCACACCTACTTTATTATGTACAAGTTACTAATAAATGATTAAATAGAAATTTTAACTAATTTAATAGGTGTACATAATAAAGTAGGTGTGGAGAGTGCAATTTATTAAACTCTTAGTATTAATGATATGTAATATTTATCGCATTTTACTATTTCACACAAATTAAAAGACTAATAAATATATTTTAATTGTATATATATTTATTAAATTGTCCATATTATATTAATTATCACTAATTTTATATTTAACTAGTTTTTTTTAATCTTATTAAACTATTTTTCGTTAGAGATAAATTTGAAAAATAGCAATTAATATTTTCTTAAAATTGTAATGTAATAAATATTATAAACTAAAAAAATTCTCAAATGCAATAAATATTATGTACCGGAGAGAATAATACTAAACATCTTCTTATTCTTATACTAATAAAATGTATACTCACATAACTTTAAATTTTAATTAATCAATTAACTATAGAGAGATATTTTTACTACTAAATTATTGTCCTAAGGTTCAGTGAATCTAAATAATTTCCAACTCAATGATAATTCAGTTAAAAATACGTTTGATTATGTAAAAACATACTATTTTTAATGTTAATAATAAAAGTGATTTGGGGTCTGAAGATTTAATTGACATAGCTATTTTATATTAACTGATGGAGTTTACCTTCTGATCCGGTGAATTCGACCTGCAAAACAGGGTAGAAGCTAACGGACAATGGTTGTCCGATTAACTCTCTGATGCTAAAGTCAGTATTGAGTTTTGAGCAGCGTTTTGAGTATATGAATGTAGTTGTATGTTTAGACATACCTCATGCTTCTTTTATAGTACATGATTGCATACCTAGTAGAGTTGTAGTAGGAAAGTAAATCCTATCTTATTTTGACCCTGATTAGGAGTAATCTTCCTTATTTATACATGAGTCCTATTTAGAAACGTCTTCCTAAATAGTATCGCCTTGTTAAGTTAGAGCTTATCTTCTTAATTTGGAGTTTGTATCTAAATAGATAAGATACTCGAGAATATTCAGTAGATCTGGTAATCCGTCCGAATTCCAGGGTCGACGCGCTTTGTCCGAATCCTCGGAGATTCGGCATTATTCCTGTCGGATAGGTCGTGGCGGATCCTGTGGATTCGGCCACCTGTTTTGTACGTTTTGGTTCTTTGGTTAGAAGTCCGGTATCGTCTGAGAATAGATCTTCTGCAACTCAGCTTCATTGTAGTTAAAATAGGATTCAATATCCATCATTAGCCCCCCCCCCCCCCCCCCATTAGTAAATTTTAGCTCTTTTGGAGCTGAGTCGTTATATTCGGGCGAGTCGATTTACTTCTCCAGCAAGATTTCTATTTTTCTTCTCTTTGCCATTTGTCATTCATCTGACGCGACCCTTAGGATTTCATCTCTTCAACTTCCTGATACCAACTTCTTGGAATATAAATGTTCATTTTTCGTTTTTCTTCTTTCACTTCTATTTTTCTACAAAACTTTCCAGATTTCTTTAAGCAAGTTATTTTTTTTGTTGCGTTAGTCATCTTCAAGATTTCGCGTTTTAAGGTTGCTCCATATCTTTCCTTTGATAGAACCTATTTGATTTTAAGGTTTTTTCTTTCCTTTTGCTCCTCTGATCTTCTGTTTTTGATATCTGAGTTTGGTTTATTGTTTGTTTTTCTTGTTCTTCCCTTTTTTTCTTCTTTTGATCTTTTAAATTCGAAATTTCATTGTTCTTCCTTGTTCCCCCCTCCCTCCCATTTTAATTTTAAAATGTCAAAAGTAGTATAAGGGATTCGGGGTGCTCGTGATGGCTTAGAGCATACCCGAAGTTCTCTATCTGTTCAGCAAATAACACATTTTGCTAAAGAATTTGATTTTCCCTAGTCATACACTATTGGGAGGTCCGGAAAAACGTATCAGGCAAATCATAGTACATACTCGCCTTCTAAAATTGTCGTTTTTCATGAACAGTTCGTAGCGGGTCTTCGTTTTCCTCTCGAGTCTTTAGTTGTAGATATTTGTTATAATTTAAAATTTCCTCTTGGCCAGTTTCATCCAAACGCAGTTCACATTATTTGCTCCTTTATTGTGTCATGTAGATCTCGCAGCCAAGAGCGTTCTCTTGGTTTATTTAATTATTTTTATGTTTTCTCCCGTCGAAAGGAGTTTTATTTTTTCTGGTGGTCGATCGAATCAGTCTTTTTTTTCTCTTCCTTCGTCTTTGAAGGGATTGACTCTGAAGTTTTTCTTGGTCCAGCATGCTTATTTTTCTTCTTTGTTGTGAACCTTTACTCAAAGTAATAAAGTTTCGCTTTCTTCTATTCCTTCTTTATCTGACGAAGAGAAAGACTTCGCCCTGGCACTTTTGTCGGATTTCCGGACCGAAAAACCCAAACACAACGTTCTTTTAGATAAATATTTGTATCGTCAGGATTTACTTTTGGCGGATCTTCCTTTAGAAGGTATTTTTCTAACCTTTGCTATTTTCTGTCGTTTTGTAGGATGTCGAATTCTCTTGATCATCTACTTGACAACTTTAATGTTGATATGACTGTAGATATGGACGAAGTGACTAGTGGTGTCATCCCCATCCTTGCTGTTGTCCGGAGCTCGAGCTCGAAAGATACTCCACCTGCTGCTGATCAGGTTTTGGCTGTTGGTTTCGAGTCTGCTTTGCCTCAACCAAAGGATTCAGAAACTCCTAAGGAGGGGGTGCCATCTGTTGGCAAGAAGAGGCCTTCCGAGGATCAGACCTGTCCTTCTTCCAAGCGGTTCAAGAAAAGGAAGGCTTCTAAGGAAACTTCTCCTGGCGAAGCACCTCGCTTTGTTGCGTGGGCGGATGCTCAGAATCTCCCTCGTCTGTCGAACGCTGCAATTCTTCATGCTTGCATGGAGAATATTATGATTAAGGAGGACATAAAATCCATAGACCAGGATCATGGCGATGCTCTCGCGGAGTTCGCCTGTCTCGGCGGTTTTTCGGTAAATTCCATTTCATCTTTTTATTTGTTATGAAGTATTTATCGTGTACTTATTGTACTCTTTTTCCTTGTAGGTGGTTCAGTCAATCGCCGTTTTAGAGAAACACCGTCGAGATGCGGTCGATCAGCTGAAGAAGCTTCAGAAAGACTCCGAGTCTTGGCTATCGGAGAAATTGAAGATGGAACACGCTCTTGGTAAAGCGGAGGGTCTGACCCAACAGTTGTGCTCTTCTAAAACCGCCAAGGAGAGGGAGATCGCGGCCTTAGAGACTCGGTTTCGGACTTTGTCCGAAGAGATCTAGTCTCTAAAGTCCTCTTCAGATGCTCTCACAAAGTAGCGGGATGAGCTGAAGAAGGAGGAAGAGCGCCTTTGCCGTCGATTGGGCTATTCCGGGGGTTTTTACTCCCAGGTGATGACTCAATACCAGTTGGCTATCGGGACAAAGTTGCGGGAGCAGAATCCTGGCGTTGACCTTTCTGGGGTGAATCATCTAGACCCGTCCTCGTTCGCTAAAGAGGTGAAGGCGAAGCTGGACAAGCAAAAATAGGATGCTTTGAAGAAGATAGCTTAGCTTTTTTTTTCTTTTGCTTGATTTTTGTACTGGATCATGGCGGATCCATTGTAAATCGCGTTGTAATTCACTTCTTCTTTAATTAATAATTGATCTTTTTTCCAATCATTGTCCAGTGTTATTTATTTTCTGAGTTAATCTAAACTCTTGTTTGTCTTGTTTTTTATTTTTCGAAGTTAATTTAAACTTCATGAATGCATAATCGCAAACCCAATTAAGATTCAAATGTATATAAATTGTTTGTGGATCCAAACGGATCAGCTATGTTTGTTTTTCGACTGAAACGAGTCTTTTTATTTTAACCAAGACTCAAACAAGTCTGTTAAATTTGTATATATTTTGTCGTTGAATCTTCTTTTATTTCATAATAAAAAAACATGTACATGCTACGAGCTAGTCTATTGGTAGTATTTTCTTAGATGTTCTACATTTCAATATCTTGGGACCATGGATCCAATCATTATTTTTAGCTTATACGCGCTTTTTCCAGTAGTTTCTTCCACTATGTTGGGTCCTTCCCAATTTGGCTGCATTTTCTTTACTCCAACATTTCCTCTGACAATATCGGCGTTTCGTAGAACGAGATCGCCCACTTGAAATTCCCTCGAGTTCACTCTCCTGTTGTGATACTTGACAGCTTGCTTCTTGTAAGCTGCAGCTAGAATTCCTGCTTGGTTTCTCCTCTCTTCCAGTAGGTCAAGGCATAGCCTTATTTTTTGTTCATTCGCCTCTTCCGGGTAGTTTACTCTGATACTTGGTATACCGATCTCTACAGGTATTTACGGCTTTAGTGCCATAGGCGAGCTTGAAGGGTATCTCGCCCGTTCCTTTTCTTGGGGTCGTCCTGTAGGCCCATAGGACACTGTAGAGTTTGTCTACCCTATTTTCTTTATATTGGGCTAATCATTTCTTTATCCCCTGCGCTATAGTTCGGTTCGTCACTTCAGTCATCCCATTTTTCTGGGGGTGCGCCACTGGTGTAAATTTTAGGTTTATCATCAGGTCTTCGCAAAATTTCTTGAATATTTTGCAATCAAATTGCTTTCCATTATCTGCTACTATTTTGTGAGGTATGCCGAATCGACATATTACTTCGTTTTTAAAGAACTCTTCCACTCTAGCAGCGGTTATGGTTGAGACTAGCACTACTTCGACCCACTTTATGAAGTGTTCGACTGCTATGATCAGAAATTTCATCTGGTTTCTTCCTGTTTCGAATGGCCCTACTATATTGATTCCCCATGTGGCGAATGGCCAAGGACTCTCTAGAGTTACCTGTGGTACCGCCATCCTGTGACTAACATTGTTGTGCCTTTGGCATTTATCACTTTTTTTTTACCAGGGCTTTCGCATCCTCTTTGATGGTCGGCCAGTAGTAGCCTTAAAGCATTGTTTTTCTTGCGATGGTGACCTCTCCTTCGTGTGCCCCGTATATTCCTTCATGGATTTCCTTCAGGATTAGGCTTCCGCTCTCGTGCGAGACACATCTTGCCCAAGGGTGAGTTAATGAGGTTCGGTAGAGAACTCTATTGTGGTACGAGTATTTGGCAAATTTACGGATGGTTCGGATGGCTTCAATATTGTTTGTTGGTAATTCTCCTTGGTCTAAGTATTTGATTAACGGGGTCATCCAGGAATCGGCTTCGTCAATAGTCATTATTTCTTCTTCTTTGATACTTGGTGATTCGAGAGTTTCCTTTAGCTGCATTTTCATGAATAGGTCTCCTTGCTCGGATGCTGATTTGGCAATGGCGTCAACGTCGATTTTTACCTCTCGTGAGAATTGTATAATTTCCCATTGTCCTCCCTGTGCTTCTAATCTCCGAAATAGTTTTGTGACTTTCTCCAAATATTCAATCATTCCTGTTTCTTTAGCCTGGTATTCTCCATTGAGTTGATTTACTACTAGCTGAGAATCGCTGTAGATCTTCAGAATTTATGTTTTTATTTCCAGAGCTAAACCGAGTCCTGCAATTAGGGCTTCATATTCTGCAGCGTTATTGCTAGCGGCGAATTTGATATTTACTCCGTATTTGATTTTTACCTTTCTAGGTCCTTTGAGAATAGCTCCCGCTCCTACTCCTTTTTCATTTGAAGCTCCATCTACGTAAAGTTCCCTTAGTAATTCTGGTACAAGTTCTTCTGGTTCACCAGGAGGTATCTCGGCTATGAAATCCGCCAAGGCCTGGGCCTTGAGTGTATGACGGGGTTCGTATTGGATGTCATGTTCGCTAAGTTGGATGGACCAATGGACGAGTCTTCCGGACGTTTCAGGCCTCTGAATCGCCTTTCTCAGAGGTTGATTTGTTCTTACTACCATGTTGTGGCTTTGGAAGTAGTATTTCAATTTTTTAGTTGTAGTCACTACGGCGAACGCCATTTTTTCAATCTTCGGGTACCTCGTTTCCGCTCCTTTTAGAACTCGGCTGATATAATAAATTGGTTTCAACTTGCCATCTTCCTCTCTTACCATCACTGCCTCTATGGTTTCTTTCCTCGCGCAGATGTATAAGTAGAGTGTTTCTCCCTTTAACGGTCGACTAAGCAATGGTGGTGTGGTCAAGAATTTCTTCAGTTCCTTGAATGCTTCCTCGCAATCTCTATTCCATTCGAGTTTTTGTGTCCCTTTTAGGGCATTGAAGAACGACAAACTTCTTTTGACCGAGCAGGACATGAATCTTCCGAGTGCGGTGATTCGCCCATTGAGCTTTTGAACCTCGTTTATATTTCGAGGTGCCTTCATGTCCATTATCGCCTTGATCTTTTCCGGATTCGCCTATATTCCTCTCTAGGATATCATGAATCCCATGAATTTTCCTCCTTGTACTCCGAACGTGCATTTATCCGGGTTCAACTTCATCCCAAATTTATTTAGGATCTTGAATGTTTCCTCCGGATCTTTTACATGGCTTTCCTCGTTTTCACTCTTGATGATTAAGTCGTCCACGTATACTTGGACTCGCTTTACAATTTCGTCTTTGAACATTCATGAGCCTCTGGTATGTTGCTCCAGCGTTTTTCAGCCCGAAGGGCATCGCCGTGTAGCAGTAGGTTCCTCCTTTAGTGATGAATGACGTTTTCTCTTGATCTTGTTCTTTCATTTATATCTGATGATAGCCTTCGGCAGCATCCGCTAAGCTTTACATTGCATGTCCGGCGGTCGAGTCCACGAGTTGGTCAATATCTGGTAGCGGGTAGCTATCCTTGGGGCATGCTTTGTTTAAGTCGGTGTAATCTACACACATCCTGTTTTTTCCATTAGTTTTCTTTACGATCACCACGTTGGCTACTTATTCAGGGTAGTGCACTTCTCTGATGAATCCAAACTTCTCGAATTTCTCCACTTCTCCAGCTATCATTCTTTGTTTTTCTTCCGAAAATTTCCTTTTCTTATGTCTAACTGGATTCACTGTCTCTGCTACATTCAGCTCGTGGGTTATGACGTGTGGGTCTATTCCTACGATCTCTGAAACTTTGGCGGCGAACGTTCTAATGTTCCTTTTTAGCATTTTTACGGTTTCCTTTTCAATTTTGGGGTCCATGCTCGCTCCTAGGTTTACCTTTTTCTCCACCTTAAGCTTCAGCTTCATTGTCTCGCCCTCCGGGGCTGTTTCTTTTTCTTCAGTGTCGTGATTGAGAATTTCTTCAATGGGCAGTTTCCAAAGATTCCTTTATCGCCAGATCGTAGCATTCTTTCGTCGTGGTTCGGTTTCCTTGTACTATAACGATTCCTTACTTTGTCGGTATCTTCATTGTTAGTGTTTTCACACTTGTTACGGCTACCGAATCGTGGAGGAATGGTCTCCCAAATATTGCGTTGTACGGCAGGTCGATTTCCACGACACTAAATCGTGTGGGCAATTCTTACTTTTCCTTGTTCTCCCTAGCTTGACATCAAGTACAATCGTTCCTATGGATTTGATGGGAGATCAACCAAATTCTCTCACAACTGTATAAGAAGGTTGAGGTATGCCTAAACACACAATTACATTTTATATACAGAAAAGCTGCTCAAAGCCTAAACTGGCTTTATCATCAGAGAGTTAATCAGATACCCACCGTACAATTGACCTTCTACCCTATTTTACAAGTTTAATCCAGAAGGCAGGCTTGACTCCATCATGAACTAATTTTCTTCCAAAGCGATAAATATTTATGGACCGAAAAGATCTAATTTATCTTTCCCGTGTTGAGATTTTTTTACAAATACATTTAAATTTAGAATATTTTGTACAACTTTGATTAACATTTTTTCACTGGTATTTTAGAATTGGATATTGGCTTTGTGTTTAATCCCACAATAAAGCATAAAAAGTCAATTTCTTCAATATATTCTAAATTCTTGAATTCTATATTTACTACTAAAAAACAATTTTTTAGCAACGAATATTTTTATCGCTAAAAAGCTAAAAAAATTATTAAATCAATTTTTCATCGCCAAAAGGTTGAAATCCGTCACTAAACAATAATTATTTTGTCGGTAATTTGCTATTTTTTATGTAGGAATTTTTTTCTTAAATAAATTTTTTTCTTAATTTTATATTTAGGTTACTTGAGTATAGTAAAATAATTTATTTTACACTTTTTGGTATAAATAAAGTACTTTTAACTATGAAACAATATATTTTTTTAGTTTAAAATTTCATAGTCATCGTTTATAATATTGATGATAGTTTTTTTTTTGAATAATATAACAATTTAATGAATTGATCATGTAATTTTGTAAAAGAAAAACGAAAAGAAAAATCAGTTTTGGAGAATAGAACCATAAATACAGATAAGAGTAAGGATGATGAAATGATGAAGTGTTTAGGATAGTTTACTGTGGACCATTTTTGAGGTAGGTAATGTGGCATGCTTTCCCACAATTTTATGGAGTTTGGATAAAAAAAGTGTAAATTACAGATTTTTCATATTTATTTCCCTTCTATTTAAAAATTAAAAAATATAGATTTTCACTTTTAATTTTTTCAATAATTTACCCTTCCGTCCATTTTAATTGTTAGTCAACTGAATTAACTTATATAGTTCCCATCTTTTTTCTCCTAACAATTTCATCTATTACTTTTGTTTCTATTAACAATTTTGTTCCTCATTTTTAAAAATAAAACTCAATACCAAATATAGATGGATACATTAAACTGTTAATGAAAATAAAAATAACAAATCCCATCGTTTGATTTTTAAAAAGGAGAGATTAAAGTATAAACTATAATAAATATGTCGGACCTCATAATAATTTGCTTAAAAAAATTAAATTGTTAATCAATTTGTATCTTGTTAGAATATCTGTACTTTTTGTCTTGTTTTTTAATTGAATTGGAAACTATAAATATCTATAGAAGGAAGTTTGCATATTTTCATGTAAAATTGATATTTAATTATGAGTCGCTAGTTTTTAAAATTATTTTATTTTAATATTTAAATTATTTCCACAAATAAACTATAATTTTATTTATTGATAGTAATTTTATATATTTTAAGTTATATTTTGCATATGTGATTATGGGAGTTCATTATTTATTAAACATTATACTTTATCGTTTATAAAAATTCATGAATAGTTAAAAATCAACTCGATATTATCTATGAAATATAGCTTTAATGGTGTGTGCATTCAATTTTGTAAAAGTTTTGGGATTAATATCTCCTATAAACACCAAAAATCTTTTCTTCCTAATGATAAAAAAATCAACTTGATATTTATGTTTTTAATCATTATTGTTTTTATTAAAATATAAATTTAGTCATTCGAATTAATTAAATTGAAACTTTATAATCAAAATAAATGATTTAAAATCACATCAAAGTAAACTAGTAAATCTATATAAGATCAAACAAATTTTCTCTAAATCATCTCCCATTTATTTTTCTATTTCTTTTTTGAATTTTTTTTTTGAATATCAAATTAGAGAAATAGCCATTTTGGAGAAACTACATTGTGCTCCACTTTACTGCTCACCTACTTAGTTCCACTAGCTAATATCACCAACTAGGCACTCAATTTTTAATCATGAATTCTTGACCATTTGCTGTCTGAAACTATGAATCTGCAAGCCAAGTATCATGATTCATTGATTCATTATCTTCTTTAATAATATCACAACTTTTATGAATATTTTTTTATTAAGACTCTGCCAATGTTTCCAGTAGTGTCTTAATTCATGTAATTGTTTCTTAATTGCATGCTGAATTTTGAAGATTTGTTTTGTTTTGACTAGTATGTGCTATTAAATACATAAATTATGAAGTCAATAATTTTAATTCGTCATACGCGATGGAATCTCCGAAAATGGGATAGACAGATATAGTATAAAAATAGACACTCGTAATTGCTAAACAAAGTCAACTTTTCGTATAACTAACTGATGCGGGCGTGTACGCAGAATTGAAGTTTTTTGAGATAATGTCGAAAAACTGAATACTTGTCACGATCTAAAATCTCGAGCCGTGACAGCGCTAGAGAATGAGATTTGTAAATCCGTAGCAAGTTTAAAACGAGTAAGAATTTTTCGCGATATAATGTATAATATAAACAAAACGAAGCGGTGTTTACTAGGCTAGGGTTTTATGATGCGATGTCACGCATCAAGCATAGCCCCAGTTTGCAAAATAAAATAAACGGTTAAAAATGCAGTTTAAAACTTTATTTACATAACAGAGTTGATAAGAAACTGAAACCGTTTAGCTATATCATATACACAACTAGGACTTGACATCTACTGCAGCACTATCAATCGACGTCTTCTTAAGTACATACTTCCAAAATACGGACTTCTAAACAAGGATAGAAGTCTGTCACGTCAAAATATTTTACCTGAAAGGAAAAACTATTTGAGAGTCAGTCGACGCTGAGTGAGTTTATAGTTTACAATTGAGTATTATAGAAAACAAAGCAAAACATTTATCCGTATGCACCCAAGCATAAATTCCGAATGAAACCATATACCCAAATAAATCATTCATAGCCGAGAATCGTTGTAACCATAGCATATAATATCAGATTATTTAGTCCTTAGTGGTACGGTCCTGAGATAGTTCGACCGAGTTAACCGCTACCGCATGACATAGTCCTAGGATAGTTCAACCGAGTTAATTCATGCGACTACTTAATCCCAAGGTGTGAGTTCTGAGATAATTCGACCGAGTTAACTCACTATATACGGGTCTCGAGATAGTTCCAACGAGTTAACCTCGTATCTACGAAAGTGTAATCCTCCTTTCCATTTCATATATCTAAGAGCACAGATCAAAACTGGTGATCACACATTTCCTATTGCCGCCCAATAGGAAAGCCTATTCCATGGGACTTATAATTGTTTTAATGAAATGATGCATGTAATTTAATTAAAAAATTTCGATAATTAAACAATGTCATGCAATTCATATAAAGTTTCACATTTGAAAAGTAATGCACATTTAATACAACAAATGTAAATGTTATAAACTCACCGCTTGATATTCCTAAAACCTCGATCGATTAACTACCGTCTAGCATAAGGCCCTCCTTGCCCGTTAGTCGCGTTCCTTTTCAGATCTAGATAAGACGTAAATTAATCGAAGTAAGAGTTTGTTTGATAGACTTATAGACCTAAAAAACGTAAATTAATTTGCTATAATTTAATTGCGTCTCACCCCGACGTAAAACTAACTAAATAAACCTTTATAAGATCTCATAATAATTCTTAATTATTTTCGTTGAACTTTAGTTAAACTTCTATCTCCAATTTCATGCAATCCTAAGTCCAAAATTCTATTGAATAGACGTTTATAAAACTTCTAGCAACTTGATGTACTAATAAATAAATAAAATTATAAACAATCAAAACGTTCCAAGTTTTATCTCAACTATTCGAATAGCTAACATTATGTTAGTATTCAACTCATGTCGAACTCCTAATCGACATTTCATCGAACTAATTTTTATTAAGCGTCAAGATTTAATCGTAACTTAAACTTTTATTTCTAACTTTTAACACTTAATTTAAAGCGTTAAGATTTAATCGTAATTTAAACTTTTATCTCTAACTTTAAACACTTAATTTAATTCCATTTTCTCACAATCAATCTTAAATACCATTTTAAATAACTAATAAATTAATTTCTACTTAACCTTAAAATGCATTCAGACATTTTTTCATCTCTTAGACTTTTTTTTGAAGCATTTTTCGAACAACTCAATCCATCGCTAGCAACTTACCACTTTCACGTTTGTAACTTAAGCTCAAATGTACTCAAACGGGGGCCGATACAACATCGAATTTTCCCTCTCCCCTGACATCTGAGGGCTGTCCTTCGAGCAGAGCTGCTGTCTACAAGGGCAGAAGGGCTGCTCTTGGCAAAAGCGTTTGCTGCTCACCGGAGCTAACTCCGGCCGCCGAAAATCCTTTCATGCCCTTCCAACTATCTAAATTTTTCTTTTTTTACCCCTCCAAAAATAAATCCTAACTTTGTCCCTGCTTACTACTATACTATATAAAGAGGTTGAGGTATGTCTAAACACATAACATAATTACAACTACAATTAATAATCTCTTAAACTATTAGTAAAGTCTAGACTGACTTTAACATCGGAGTGTCTATCGGATAACCACCGTCCAATGAGCAGTCTGACCTCTCTTTGTCTTGCAGGTTAAGCCGTCAAGAAGATCGGATCCATCAATTTTTTAGTTTTTCTACTTCTTTCCTAAAAAAAACTTATTAAATAAGAATTTGAAGTATTATTAAGTTAATTTTATTTTGGATATTTTTAAATGAGATAATTTTTAAAGATAGTTAATTTATGGTTCAAAATAATTGTTTATTGGCGCTGACGGATTATAAAATTATAGGCACCGCATGAATTGAGGAATTTTTGAAAATATCCTCCATGGATTTCGCAACAAAACTATTCATTTTATGAAAATCTACCTTTGGTGCAAAAAATATCATAAAAATTCATAGGTCGTGACAATCTTTCATTCTTCAAAATTCATCATTTACTTTCCCACTTTTTAGATGGAAAAGTTAAAATCAATTATTTTTAATTAATGATAGCTATAATTTCAATATTTCAAATATATCCATATAAATTTATATATTTCATATTCATGAATCCAAACGGTGGAATTTATAAATCTATCAATTCTATATTCCATAAATTTAAAATTAATGGATTTTAAATTTATTAATCCAAATGGATACATATGAAAAGATATGTCAAAATGAATAAAAAATATAAATATAAATTTTCATTATTAATTTAATTAAAACTCTTCTATTTATTTCTTGGATGTGTTTTGTTTTATAATTTATAATTAATATTTCTATTTATCTACTTGAATATTCAGTATTACAAATATATATTACGACTCAGACATCAGTACAAAGGTCAATAATTAAAATTAATTAGGCTGCCAAATTACATAGATAAATAAATAAATTAGCCCACACTTATATTCAAAATCTTCAATCTTTTCACTTAAGGAATGGATTCATATTTGCAGTTGTTATGACCTGTTACAAGACGATCAAAAGAAAATAAAATAAAAAGGTGATACTCTACTTGAATATTATTAAAGTCTTATCTGCTAAATATAATTATACCTCAAATAAATATACATGAAAAGTGCGTTTGGCAATCATAAAATTAGAATTAAACCGTCGAATTACAGTTTTGTTGTTTTGCATAGCATTTAAATTCGAATTATAATTCTGAAAAGCAATTTCATAGTATTAAATGCAGTTTAAAATTAATTTATATATAACATAAATAAGTATGTGGAGGAAGGAAGATGAACAAAATTATATTATTAGTTTTCGCTAAATTTTGGGGATTTTTTAATACTATCCGAATAAAAATATATATTTATAAAAATACTAGCAGGGAAAATTAATTTCACAAGTAATTGAATTTTATTTTATTTTACAAAAATACAGGATTGAAGCACGCATAAAAAAGAACTCAAAAGTAAACTAAAATTAAACCAGTTGATTTGTATATATGGAGCGAGTTGATTTTTTTACTCCAATTTAAAGTATAAGAAATTTGATAAAATAGTACTTTCTCCATCCTAAAATATTAGTCCAATTTCCTCTGTTTTTTGTTCAAAATAGTTGTCTATGTTCCTGATAAATCACAATTATTTATAGCGTTGATTTTTCCATATTATCTTTATTTAAGGTTTATCATTTCATGTCATTAGCTTAAAAGGTAAATTAGACATAATATTTAATAAGAGTATAATAAGAAAAATGAAGATAAAATTATGAAAAACTAGAGTATTAATTGCGTTTTTTTAACCGTGTGAAAGAAAAATGTGGACTATTATTTTGAAACGGAGTGAGTATTATATTTTAAATTATAATTATGCAAAACCCAGATAAAGACCAATTGGGAATAAAATAAAGAATGTAATTACTTGGATCAAGATCAGTAATGATAGCAGCAGCATTGAAGTAGCAGGTGGCTCCTTTATGCTTGAACTTGTGATAATAGTTATTGAAGGCAAAAGAAGCATGAGCTTTCACAGTGTTGGGCAAATAACAAGGGTGGTGCTCTTCTATCATTCTGCAATCTGCTCCTCCTTTTCCACATGCCCAATCAAGGGCTATTTGCAACTCTTCATCTGGTGTTTGCTCGTCGGCTATGCACCATTCCGCAAATTCTCCGTCTTAAAAATGACCAAACAGAGATGAATCAACAAAACGTATTAATATAATCGTTAATTGTTTGTGTTATTATAGAGACGTACCTGTTTTATGGGGAGATAAAGCAACAAAGATTAGAGCTAGCAAAAATATTTTTAAGTATGATGGCATTGTGATGAAGCAACATGTATTGCCAGTTCTCTGAATTGTGCATTTCTAGCTATATGGATGTGAGCATTTCTATAATTTATTCTTTGTTGAAAAGAGAATTTGATAATATTAAAGAAGATTTCTACTTTGTGCAAAGTTGATATTCTAGTTTTTGTATGCATTGCTTTCATTTTAAGAAAACTATCCACACTTTATTTATCTTGTTTAATACCCTCCACTGATTTTAATTTATTTTCTGTCCAGTAATCAATATTTAAATTGATATCCTTTGGTAACAAACTACATGAATCACAAACATCCTTGGAACACAATGGATCGTTAAAAGAATGACAGACACTTAACAATTTGTTTTTGAAATATTAACTCTCTATTTATATGCATCTTCGGGTAAAACCCTATTTTTAAGAGTCTTTCTACATTTCACACTTTTTTCTCTCTCTTCTTTTCCTACATATACTTACTTAATCGGCGGAGGAAACGTGGGAAAACCTTCGAGTATCTTTTTGACGTGTTTTTTTTCTCTTTAGATGGACTTATGGCCGTTTGGATCCAAGATCACTTTATTGTTTATCATGTGATAACGTTTGTGGGAATTGATTCTCAATTTCTTTTGTTCTTTGGAGAGTTTTTGATTCTTGATATGCAATGGACGGAAGCAAGTCATCATCAAAGAGCCTTGTTTCGACCTCCTTTGTCGCGAGTCTGAGACCTAGTCTCTCCGACAGAGTAGAGGTAAACATAATGCAAATAGAGAACACCTTGTTATCGTTGACAACCACCCAGATTGGTTACCTCCTCACAGCTTCCAGGAACCAATACTACCACAAAATTTGGGATTACCAATTCCACCATCTATATTAATATGTCACACTACCAATGAAAGTTAAAAATATGCTATCCTTTAGTGAACAAAGCCTAAAATCGGCATATGCCATCAACATTGCCAATTAGTCATTTTCTTGTAATGACTCATTTGGGTTTTATACATGTACTGTACCTAAAAGAAGAAGATATGAACCACGGTTTTCTAGAACTCTAAAACAATAGATGATATGAATGTTTTTAAGGGAATTAAATATGTAATATAAAGTTCCAACCAACCAAGTTTATGAAAGAAAACATAGATTAATAAATCAGAAAAAGAAGACGGCTGAGTTTTCAGCTGGGAAATTGTACTTCTCTTGCCAAGCATTTGATCTCCCATTTGAATCCAAAATCTTAAACACCGGTTAGAAAACTCATTGTAAGGTGCATTACGAGCAATCTGCACCGAGTGAAAAACATAGTTCATCGAGTTCAAACAGAAATAAACCAAGATAGAAACCAAATAATTACATGAATGATGCATGTATTACCTTTTGAGAACCGAAAAAAGGAACAAGGAGAGGGATATTGATCACAACACAAGCCAAAGGTTTTCAAAAACATGAGCAGCAAAACGCGTGATCCTTATAAGATTGCAACCCCAAATGACAACATCATTACTATAAACTAGAATAGCAGACCACTAATACTATGCCTAATTCCCCAACTACTTGAGATCAATCAGAATCATTAGACATGGTTCCAAGAAAAAAAACATTGCGATAAAATCTCATGGTCAACACTGATAGCCGAACTTTTGCTTTCAAACAAGAAAATGAGACGACACAAAAACTAATCGCAATACAATAAAACTCAGGTCTCTGATAGGCATTAAAGGAACCTCAAATTTACAATACTGCAAAAGATGAAATCCTCAAAACTTAATAGGCAAGTAGCACAAGCAGGTTTAAAATCCATAAACTAGGTTAATGCGTGCATCAAAAGCCTAACAACCACATGCCCAGTGTAAGCACATAACTCAAGGGCAGCACATCTAATCACGAAACTAAATAGATCACTGAGAACCCTGTTAATAGAACATCTGAACATTAAACTATGGTTCCATCCAAGTAAACTACCCACATACATAATCTTACATTACAATATCTAACGGTAACATTCTCTTGATGAGCACAATATGCAGTTCCTAGGACTGTGCAATATTCAAAAGCCATTCCACTTTCAACCGTTGCACATTGGAACTGTTTCTGCAATTATTAGCATGAATGTTTCAATAAATAAATTGTCAGATGTTGTCAAGTACTTCTAATGCATAATCATTAGTACTTTTCATAATTTTGAAGGGAAACCATACATTATGCTCATGTATGATGGTGCGGCTAACCTTGCCTCCGTCTTTAAGAATACAGATCAATTTCATTTTCCTGAAAAGCTATCTTTAATTGACAACACATCCCTTTTTTCTATCAAAATTTACTCGGTACGAAACAGATTTGAACTCAAGCCATGATTATGAACTGTTTTTCTAATGATAAAAAAGTAAACCCCCTGCAATTCCTAGGGAAGGAAAATAGTAAAATACAACTGTCACAGCACCTCTATTAGCTAAGATCTAAGACCTTTCTTGGTGAAACAAGTGGACTTTTAGCCATTTTCAGTGCTACCATCCATGGTTCCTCTCTAAGTAAACATACTCTAATGCTACCATATATCTAACAAGACCTTCTTCTCTTCAGAATTGATAAAAAAATGTTGCTGACTACAAAATGTCTACTCCTTCCTACCACTGGGATGCATTCATAATGAGTGCCACTTCCAATTGTCTGCAGCCCAGATGTAGCCAATAGAACACAGTCGCAACCTAGAAATATTCATTATATTTGCCTAAACAATCCATTGTTTATTGCACTATGCATCTCCGGGCAGTAACCAATTCATAAATTTCTCAAATAATATTAAAACCAAAGAGTCGGCAACACATTTTCATTCATTCAGAAACATCAAATAAAAGTCGATTGCGAAAAAAATATCGAACAAAACAGTAAATAAAGCAAATACGAAAAGGTTGAGAAGCCTAAATGATCTCCAAAGTTGAGCAATCAAAACGATAAAAGTCTCAAAAAGAACAATTTAATTATTACCATCATCTTCTTCCTCCTCTTCAAAGAAAAGATGTTGATGTTTTTCATCCAAATTACAAGAATGGCAAAAACCCTAATTGTTAAACCCATGTTTATGGTAACTAGCAACCTCACCGTCATTAGGGAAGAAACCCATGAGCCTACCCGCAGAGTTTTGATAAGCGTACATGAAACCACCCAGTACCCCAATCAAGCCTCCGGTCACCATGGATGGTCCTCTAATACCTGGTTTTATCCCTACAAAGAACATAATTTCAATCAAATTTCCAAATAATACAAACATTTTCTACAGGTTAGCCATAAAAGAAGGAAGAAAATGGTACCGGAGAGGTAACCGACTGTGACGGAGATGCCGGAGATGGTGGTTAAACGGCAGTAATCGAGGAAATTGAAGTTACCGACGACTTTAGTGAACGGTGGATTGCGATCTATGACTGGGTATTCCGGTTTGGTGGATGCTGTGATATCAGTATTCATCTTTTTTCGATCTCTTTCTCTGCTTCGTCAATTGCTTCTGTTGTTGCACTTTATTTACTTGAGGCTCACTATTGGGCTTAACTGCGGCCCATCCATACAAAAAACGCGGCCCATAAAGCCCAACAGCTAATGCTCCAACGATCGAATACATTTCACAGCCCTCTTTCCCAACGGTCGAATATATTTGGCTTTTTATATGTTTTACGGGATTTCTTAGCCCAATAACTTTTATACGGGCCAACATTTTTCTTTACTTTTCATACAGCCTTTTATTACTTTCTTGACCTAAATTTTTTAATTCTTCTTTTTTTTACGAACTTCTTTCTTAGCTCTGATATTGGCAATTTCTTTTTCGTTTTTCTCTGAAAGTAATGGTTTCTTTTCTTCTTCTCCTCACGATTTCTTCTTCTGATAGTCGTCGCCCTTCATCAAGTCTCAGTGCCGCTCCACTGCCGCCTTTGTTGTGCCGCCGCCGTTCTCTTATTTTTGTGTTTTCTTTTTCAGATATGAATCGGAGTTTATTGTCGGAAGGAAGAATAGATATCAAAAGTGTTTAACGATTTTAAAAAGTTTTTAAAGGCATATGATCAGATTTTGAGATAAAAAGATTCACCGTTCTTCTTCTTCTTCTTTTTATTTTCAGATCTAGAAATTGTTTTATTAACTGTTTTTAAGTCACAATAATTTTTGGGCTTTTTACCCAATATACTGATAATTGGCCCAAGTTTACTTTTATACAGTCCAAATCCAAAGTTTACATTTCATACCATCCAAAATTAAAATTGTAACCTAATTTCTTTAAATTCTTACTTTTCTACTGTTTCTTCTTTTTCTCTTGAATTTTGGCGGCTCCTTCTTCTTCTCCACGAGTCCAGCAGAGTTTTTCCACGTTCTTATTCCTTCGCTTCCGCCGTTCCGCCTCCGCCGTTCCGTTTTTGCTGTTCCATCTTCGTCGTTTCGCCTCCGTCGTTTCACCTTTATCTCGCCGCGCCATCTTTCTTTTCTCTTTTTGATTTTAGATCTGAAATTTGCTGTTCTTTTTTTTTTCATTTTCATTTTCAGATCTGTAATTTGTTTATTTTTTACTGTTGTTTTCAACCATTAAACATGTATAAAGATTATCTTTAAAGAATCTAATACTCATTTCATGTAATGTAGAATAATTTTGTGATTTTATGGAATAAAATTCTGTTATTTCTGCATTTTTCTTGTGTTTCTGCGTTTTTTTTAATTCTGCAGAACGATTTGTAGATGATGATTGATTGCTGAATTATTGTAATGTGACAGTGTTGTTGACTTTATGTTGATATTATGTTGATATCAACTATTTTTTTTTAACATTGACAAACAAGATAATATTGTCTGTGAAATAAATGCCTCCTGTAAGTTTGCGGAATAGATGTTTATTTGAAAAGCAGCAGGATGGAATGTGGAGTGCACATATTTGTTTGAATGATTGATCTCTTTGTGTTTTTTCTCGATAAACGTTATGGAATTCCCTACATAAACATATGCTATTGGTATTCAGCCATTTTTTATAACTTTCATTTTCTAGAGTGCTAATTTATTAGAATGTACTAAATTCATTTCGGCATTTTTGAAATTTGGTTGGTTTTTTTGCTCCTTATATTATGTTCTACGTACAAACTTTATTATAAAATCAATGTTGAATTTTATTGATGTACAATTATTTAAGTTATATTAATCAAAATCAACGCAAAATCAACTCGATGTCAACCTAAAATCAACCTAAAATTAACATGCGCATATTCCTAAAATTAATTGAAGATCAACACAAAATCAACATAAAATCAACATGTGTATACTATTTGTCATCAAATATCAATTCAAAATTAACATAAAATCAATATAAAATCAACATGTGTACATTATTTATTGTTGACATTTTTGTCAGTTTTTATATCAACACAATATCAACATAATATTAACAACATTTAATAAACTGGATAGTATTAATTTTGTAAATCTTTTTTAACACTAATTTTTATTTTTAATATTTATTTACCTTTATTTTTGCTAATAATTCATCAAAATTTATTATTTATCATATATTTGATTTTTTATATATATCAATATAAAATCAACATTAAATCAACATTAAATTAACCAAAGATTAATAAATTATTTTTCCAATCTAAAATACCAACACAAAATCAACATAATATCAACATAAATTCAAATTTGTAATATTATAATAATTCAAAATCATTATTTATATTTTTTACCATTACCAAAATCAACACCATGTCAACACTATATCAACATAAGATCAACATTGTAACATTACAATAATTTAACATCATTATTGTCTTCTTCACCGATGCTAAAATCAACAAAATATCAACCGAAAATCAACACCATATCAACATTGTAACATTACAATAATACAACATCATTATATGTCTTCTTCCCGATGCTATCATATCATTATCTAGTCTCGATTTAATTTAATTTAATTTTTTTAGTTCATTTCACAGACAATATTATCTTAGTTGTCAATGTAAAAATTTAAAAAAAATCAGTTGATATCAACATAAAGTCAACATAAAATCAACAACACTGTAACGTTATAATAATTCAGCAATCAAATCAACAAATCGTTCTGCAGAATAAAAAAACGCAGAAACACAAGAAAAATGCAGAAATAACAGAATTTTATTCCATAAAATCACAAAATTATTTTACATTACTTGAAATGAGTATTAGATTCTTTAAATATAATCTTTATACATGTTTAATGGTGAAAACAACAGTAAAAAAATAAACAAATTACAGATCTGAAAATGAAAAAAAAGAATTAAAAACTTCAGATCTGAAATCAAAATGATAAAAGAAAGATGGCGGAACGGCGGAGGCGGAACGACGGAGGCGAAACGGCGGAGGCGAAACGGCGGAGGCGAAACGGCGAAGGCGAAACAGTGGAGGCAAAATGGCAAAAATGGAACCGCGGAGGCGGATTGGTGCGAAGAACAAATCTGAGATTTGTGTGAAAGGTGAATTGAAAATTGAGGAGAGAGAAAATAATTATAATTATGAAGGTTTGTGTTATGAGGGTTCTATTTATATGGATGGTATAAAAGTAATAATTTCTCCCTTGCATGGTAGTTTTAAAATGTCAAATATGTGTTGGTATAAAAGTAAATCAAACATGAATGTTGATTATTTGAGTAAAAAGCCCATAATTTTTTTACCATTAAACATGTGTAAAGATTATATTTAAAGAATGTAATACTAATTTTCATGTATATAAAATAATTTTATGATTTTATGGAATGAAAATATGTTATTTCTGCAGTTTTACTATGTTTGGTTATATTTCTGCGTTTTTTTAACTCTGCAGCACAATTTGTTGATGATGGTAGATTGATAAAATTATTGTAATGTTTCGGTGTTGTTGATTTTATGTTAATTTTATATTGATAATCAGTTGGTATTTATTGATTTTAACATAGACATAAGATAATGATGTCCGTGAAATAAACTAAAAAAATAAAAATTTAACTGATATTAGATAATGATATGTTGGTATTGGAAAAGAAGACAAGTAAAAATGTTGAATTATTGTAATGTTACAATGTTGAAATTGTGTTGATTTTCGGTTAATATTTTGTTGATTTTAATATTGGTGAAAAACACAATAATGATATTGAATTATTATAATGTTACAATATTGATCTTGTGTTGACATTGTATTAATGTTATGTTGATATCAACATATGTAATAAACTAACTGATTTAAATTTTTCAATCTTTTTATACTAATTTTTATTTTTTCAATTTAATTTCAATTTTTTATCTTATTTTCACATATAATGTGTTCTTTTTTGTTAATGATAAAATCAACTAAATATCAACATAATATTAACACAATATCAACATAAAATCAACATTGTAACACTATAATAATTTAACATCATTATTTTCTTTTTCACCAATGCTAAAATCAACAAAATATCAACCGAAAATTAACACAATATCAACACTATATCATTACAATAATTCAACTTCATTATTTTTCTTCTTCCATGATGCTACCGTATCATTATCTAATCTTAATTTAATTTAATTTAATTTTTTAGTTTATTTCACAGACAATATTATTTTATTTGCCAATGTTAAAATAAAAAAAATCAGTTGATATCAACATAATATCAACATAATATCAACATAAAGTCAACATAAAATCAACAACACTGTGATATTACAATAATTCAGCAATCAATCATCATCAAACAAATCGTTCTGCAGAATTAAAAAAAATGCAGAAACACAAGAAAAATACAGAAATAACAGAATTGTATTCCATAAAATCACAAAATCATTCTACATAACATGAAATGAGTATTAGATTCTGTAAAGATACTCTTTTATATATGTTTAATGGTGAAAAAACAGTAAAAAATTAACAAATTACAGATCTGAAAATGAAAAAAAAAAGAACAAAAAAATTCAGATCTGAAATCAAAACGATAAAAGAAAGATGTCGGCGAGATGAAGACGAAACGGCGAAGGTGGAATGGCGGAGGTGGAACAATGGAAGAGAAACGATGGAAATGGAACGGCAGAGGTGGAACAATGGAAGAGAAACGATGGAAATGGAACGGCGGAGACAGATTGGTGCGAAAAACAAAAGGTGAGTTGAGAGAGAGAAGGGAGAGAAAAATTTGAGGAGAGAGAAAATTATTTAGTTTATGAGGGTTTGACTTGGAGTAGTATATATATTTGTTCCGTATAAAAGTAATAATATCCGGCGTGGATGGTAGTTTTCATATTGAAAATTCTTACCCGTATAAAAGTAATATTTTTGCAAATGTTAGATGTTTATGTAAAAAGCCCAATATATTTCATATAAATATCCCTCTTTCCCAACGGTCATATACATTTCACATCTTTTCTTCATCGATTCCTCTCTCTGCACAATCAAAATCAAAATCTTGTTCGTTTATGAAAACACAAGAACAAGATCTCTCAAAACTCACATGAAATTCTCATACCAGCGGAAGTTAATCCTCATACCAGGTGAATAATCTCTGATCAGTCTCTCTAGGGTTTCAATTTTTTCTTTTGTTTTTTAATTAATTAGGGTTTTGGCTTTGCATCCTTGTAGCCGGAGGTATTGCTATCAGTTGGATTCTTTCAGATGCAGGTAATTGATTTTTGTTCTTGCGTTTAACTTTCTTATGAGTTTTTTCATTGATTGAGAGTTGCTAGTTCTGAATCTAGTTGTTTTACTTGAAGAATCTCTTACATGTAATATTTAGCGTTAATTCTCAAATTACGCAGTATAAATCGCAAGAGAAGGCGTTTCATGAAATTTCAGCATTACATGAAATATATGTGCAGGCAGGCTGGCAGGCATTCAATTTAATTGCATTTTGATATTATTATGGCATTTTAGGCATGCTTCCTCTTCATTCTAAATGCTGTTTTTATTTTTTAGTTGAAAGAATAGAGTTCGGCTAGTTTAACTTTTTAAAGATGAGAAAAAAACTATTAACTACTGATTCTAGTTGTTTTTCTTGAAAAATCTCTTAAATTCAAATGTTCAATTCTTGTTAGAATTTGCCTTGCCAAACATATATTTGTGACCTGACTCAACTTTTAGAGCTGCTGCACTTTGTTTATAATTTTTGGCATCAAGTGTGTTTCAAATTTGTACATTATAAATCCTAAGAGAAGCCATTATGAAATATGAAACAAATTCAATTAAATTGTTTTTGGCATTACTATGACATTTTAGGCATGATTTCTCTTCATTCAAACTTTTTCTTTAAAATAACAGAGTTCTGGCGAATTTTTTAACCTTTAAAGATGATAATAAACTAGTAATGAAATTCAATTTGAATTGTTGTACTTTCTATAAGTTACATCAAAATGTATATCTTGTGACTCTCTTTTACTGCTATGAAATTGATCTTAATTCTGTGAATTGGGCTTGATAAATTTCCAGGCTATGTCACTGGTAGAGGAAAGCATGCAGTCTAACATATCATAGCACCTGACCATGTCCACAATTGTATCGATGTGACTTGGAGGGAGCAAAGTGGAGATTTCATATTATGCATACATGGACAGGTGTTATGATTTGTTAGAACTCAAAGCAAGGTTAAACTCACCTCAAAGGATAATCTAAAGTCCCAGCTAATTCTATATGTGAGTTTCAAAAGGTTAAAGTCATCTCCTTGTGGTGATGGCTCTGGAGCTGTTTTAATCTCATAGAGTTGGCATGTCATTTTTTCACCTACCTCTCAAATTAAGCTTGGGTATCTAGTCTTTACCTCTTAATAATTTCCAGGCTATGTCACTGGAGCTGCTACTGATTCTAGTTGTTTTTCTTAAAGAATCTGTTAAACTTGATGTTCCATTCTTGTTAAAATTGGTCATACATATATATGCATATGCTTCATCTATAAGTGTTAGCGTTAAAGTGTCTTTCAAATTACACAATATAAATCCTAGCGTTAAAGTGTCTTTGATGCTACAGGGTACTGATGAAGTTTCAGGATTAATGTCATTGGCCATGTCCACTATTCTATTAGGAGCAAAAGATATTTCAATACTTAATGATGCATCAAAGAAGCCATGGACTTCTTCTGATTGGTGTTTGCTATGATGGCTCTGTAGCTGTTTTAACCTCATAGACTTGGCAGGTCATGCACCTGCTCAATTAAGCTTGGGTAGTGTATATATAACTTGGGTATCTAGTCTTCACTTCTTAGCCTTTAGTTTGTCATGTAATGAAAAATTATAGTACCTGAAATGAAGGATACGTCTACAAGAAAGTTCCAAAGATTAACCAATCGTTAATTTCGTTATCAAATATTATTTATGCACTCTATAACAACAAGCCAAGAGAAGTGAAATTGACTCGCCGCATATTACAGGATTCTCTTAGAGGAAGCAGTCTAGCTTTGATGGTTACTTGTTTGGTGAGCACCGAGGAGTATATTATCTTGCATTATTTGCGGTGCCTTTTTAATTTCAGGTCCTATATTAGTGTTGATTACATGGAAACTGTGGTGCAATCAACGATTGACTTTTCAGGTACACAATTACTTGAAGCTGTTTATTCTTGAATTGGTGAATCAATTTAAATGTTAATGCTTTTCCATATCTGTGTGAATGAAGAGTCTTGTGAATTGGTCAATTTTGTAGTTGAACAAATTAAAAGAAAACAACTCTATGATAGCATCTCCTATTAGCGAGAAGTTAAACAAATTAGAAAGTCTTCTAAGAAAAGTTTTCACCCTCATCAACTCAAACGTAGACCAGTTTCGCAGAGAAGCAGTGCCATAGAGAAAAAATGTCCAGTTGGTTATAAGCCAAAAACTCCAATTACACACCATCAACTCTTTGTGTGGCTGAAAGATTAGATGATATTGTAATCTATCAATAGCTTGTTGTCCATATAGTGATTTCAATACAGGTGTGGTGGCCACCCTAGTGAATCCAGAAAAAGAGGACACTCCTTTTGGAGATTTTGTTATCTTCAGTAACATCCTCAGACGATAAAAGAAGAAATTGGTTTTGATTTTAATGAAGATGAATCAACTGTCAGCATCACTGTTGATAGTGATTCATATTTTTGGAGTATAATAATTTGAAAGTTTAAACTTCAATTTTTTCTATAATTTAAGCAGTTTCAAACTGATGTTATGTTTCATGTTATGTCATTAATTCTGTGTGCTAACTAAGCTGTGGAATTATTTGGTTTCAGCACTTCACTGTGTTTGGCTCGGAGTAAGATGACCGATGTTAAACTTACAATCATGGTTAGGAAGACATTGACTTGCAAATAAGAGATGACTTTGGCTATATTGAGGAAGAACTGTGAAGAAAAACTTGGATGACTTTCTTAAAAGATAAACCTACCAGGTTAGTATGTGATGCGTCACATATGAGATAGTGTATTACTTGTTATTGTGATTTGTTCCTGGAAGTGAATTTGGTTCGACGTATCTTAACTTTGTTGATGACACGGGTAACTTGGAATTTTTGGAAATTCGGGAAACTTGGAATTAAGTACATCTTCCTCTTCGGTATACTTTAAGCATGTTGCATCATTGTTTAGTTTTTGATTCTCAATCAACTTATTAAATGAGAATGACAAGTTGCGTGTGCAGGGTGGGAGAGTTTCCAATTGCCTTTTTTATTTACCAATTCCTCCGAATATTTTTGTTAATGCAGTGCCCTAGCTCGTGAGCTGAAGAAGATCAAATATTTAGGTGAAATTTCTTGAATATTAGTATTTTTTTTCTTGAAAATTTTGTGTTTACTTTCTAAGTTTTGTAGAATTGACAATGTTGTCAAATGAAGAGAAATTTAGAATAGAATTGAACCAAAACAAAAGGGCAAACTACGTGAATTGAAGATGGTATGTAGAGCTGCATATTCGAGGTACGCTTCTCTTCTAGATATATCTTTCTTGCGCTCTTCATGTAAAGTTTCTTTCTTATTATTCTAACAATGTCATCATGGAAAAACAATTTAATAATGACGATGGGTCTGGGCAATTAGGTGTTCATAAACTATTCTAACAATATCAACAACAATCGTTTAATAAAACAAAATTTCCACAAGTTTCACTAGACAATCAAGAATACTTAACACGACACCACCCTCTTAACGCATAACTCGAATTCACAAACTTTGTAAACTAATCTCGACTGAAAAAAATGCAATCACGGCATTACCGTCCAACAACAAATCATGGCAACCAAAAATAACACGTTATAAGCATTTAAAAACAGAACAACAAATATATAACTATATTCAAATGAAAACGATGACGTACAGACACGACTCGAAGCATTTAAAAACAGAACAAATGAAAACGATGACTTACAGACATGACTCGAATCCGAAGACAATTAACACATATCAAACAAATCAACTTGTGTGGCAAGAGATGAGATGATATTGTTTCTATCGATAACTTGTTGTGGAGATATTTGTTAGATTGCACTTTTGGATTGAAAGTTATTTTTTTGTTGGTTCTTGAAGAGCGATTTTCAAAAGAGTTGAATCCAGTAAAAGAGGATTGAAAGTTATTTTTTGGTTTGTTTCATAGAGTAATATTTTGAAAGTTTAAACTTCAATTTCTCTGTAATTTAAGCAGTTTCAAACTGATATCATTAATTCTGTATCCTCGGAATATTTGATGCGCAGTGCCAGACCAGCCTTTGGCCAGTTCAAATTCTTCTGCTGCTCAGACAAAATCATCAAGCTAGTTGTTTTTTTTTCTTTTGAGAATGGGGGCAACTGGTAGAAAATCTTTCTTTTCTCTGCTCTCCAATCTCATTTTTGAACTGAAAAAGTGGAGGGTACTTTGTTTTTTCTCAAACCATGAATAATTCAATTATTGTTTTGCTAGGTATTTCGATAATCATAGACAGTTTTGTGGAATCTAATGAACATACCAGGTACAAACTCACATCTTAAGGATGAAATTTTTGCTAATTGTTGCTTGGTTCAAAATGCCTTCTAAGTTTTGTAGAATTTGAGGTTAGAATACTATTGAATCTATACGAAAAACTACTTCCCGATTGCAAACGAATTTGTAACTAGACGTTTCCGTAATTTGTAAAAAAAAAAAAGTTTCCTTTAACCGTTGTCATTAATATCAACAACAATCGTTAATCAAAACCAACTTTCCACAAGTTTCACTAGACAATCAACAAACATACTTAGTGACAACGCATATTCAAACACGACACCAGACGCACAACTCGAATTCACAAACCTTGCCATACATATATTATGCATATGCTTGTGACCTGACTCAACTTTTAGAGCTGCTGCACTTTATTTATAATTTTTGGCGTCAAGTGTGTTTCAAATTGTACATAATATCCTAAGAGAAGCCATTATGAAATATGAAACAAATTCAATTAAATTGTTTTTGGCATTACTATGACATTTTAGGCATGATTTCTCTTTCATTCAAACTTTTTAGTTAAAATAACAGAGTTCTGGCAATTTTTTTAACCTTTACAGATGATAAACTACAAATGAAATTCAATTTGAATTGTTTTATGCTTTCTATAAGTTACATCACAATATACTTGTGACTCTCTATTACTGCTATGAAAGTGATCTTAATTGTGTGAATTGGGCTTGATAATTTCCAGGCTATGTCCCTGGTAGAAGAAAGCATGCAGTCTAACATATTGTATCGATGTGCTTTGGAGGCAGCAAAGTGGAGATTTCACATTATGCATTAGTAGTGTACATGGATAGTGTTGTGATCTGTTAGAACTCAAAACAAGCTCAAACTCACCTCAAAGGATAATCTAAAGTCCCAGCTAAATTCTATATATGAGTTTCAAGAGGTTAAACTCATCTCCTTGCAGTGATGGCTCTGGAACTGTTTTAACCTCATAGAGTTGGCAGGTCATTTTTTCACCTACCTCTCAAATTAAGCTTGGGTATCCAGTTAATAATTTCCAGGCTATGTCACTGGAGCTGCTACTACTGATTATACTTTTTCTTAAAGAATCTGTTAAACTTGATGTTCCATTCTTGTTAAAAAATTGGTCATACATATATCATATGCTTCTTCTGACCTGACTTAGCGTTAAAGTGTCTTTCGAATTACACAATATAAATCCTAGCGTTAATGTGTCTTTTGATGCTAGAGGGTACTGATGAAGTTTTAGGATTAATGTCATTGGCCATGTCCACTATTCTATTGATATGTCAAGGTAGGAGCAAAAGATATTTCAATTCTTAATGATGCATCAAAGAAGCCACGGAATTCTTCTGATTGGTGTTTGCTGTGATGGCTTTGGAGCTGTTTTAGCCTCATAGACTTGGCAGGTCATGTTTTCACCTACTCAATTAAGCTTGGGTAGTTATCTAGTCTTCACTTCTTAGCCTTTAGTTTGTCATGTAATGATTATAGGACCTTAAATGAAGCCTACAAGAAAATTCCTCATTATCAAATATTATTTATGCACTGTATACAACAAGCCAAGAGTGCTATATCGAGAAGTCAAATTGACTCGCCGCATATTACAGGATTCTCTTAGAGGGAGCACAGCTTCGATGGTTACTTGTTTGGTGAGCACCGAGGAGTATATTATCTTGCATTATTTGTGGTGCCTTTTTATCATGTCCTATATTAGTGTTGATTACATGGAAACTGTGGTGCAATATTGACTTTTCAGGTACACACTTGAAGCTGTTTATGCTTGATTTGGTGAATCAATTTAAATGTTAATGCTTTTTCCATATCTGTGTGAACGAAGAGTTCTTGTGAATTGGTCAATTGTGTAGTTGAGCCGTTGGACAAAGGGTGTATGACAGCCATAGAAGAAAACAACTCTATGATCTATTAGTGAGAAGTTAAACAAATTAGAAAGTCTTCTAAGAAAAGTTATCACCCTTAATAGGAAAATGAATTGTAGAATACAAGGCTTCCTTTTACTACATCAGCATAACTAACTATTGCTGATGTGGCAAAGGAGAATAACAGAAACAGAAAACACACATTCAGTGTGTGATATAAGCTTAAGCTACTAAAATGAATCTAACAACTAAGATCAGTCCAGATGCATTCAGCAGCAATCTTCACATGTGCACAGCAAGTAGCTCAGCTCTTCCAGATCAGCAATCCAGGTGAAAGAGACCACCAATGAGAAGCTCAGAGTAAAGGAATCCAATGACCAAAAATGCAGAAGTTGTAAACTGCATTACTTCTAGAAGAAGTAACAGAATAGATGAAGATGACCTGGCTTATTATGCCCCCTCAAGCTGGAGCATACAGCCTGATCAAACAAAGCAGGAGCCAAAGCTTTGGTGAAACTGTCAGCTAGTTGCCCAGCAGAAGCAACAGGCAAAAGATGAACTATATTCTTCTGAAGTTTGTCTCTAATCATATGGCAGTCTATCTCTATGTGCTTAGTACGCTCATGAAAGACTGGGTTATGAGCAAGTTGGAGAGCAGATTGACTATCACAGAAGATAACAGCTGCTTGAGGATGAGATTAAGACAAGTCTTTAAGCAAATAAAGAAGCCATTGTAACTCACAAGTAAGAGTTGCTAAAGCTCTGTATTCTGCTTCTGATGAAGATCTAGAAACAGTTGATTGTTTCTTAGATTTCCAAGAAATTAATGAATCTCCAAGAAAAATACAGTAACCAGAAACTGATTTCCTTGTGTCCATGCAAGATACCTCAAGACTCTATGAATGGCTTTGAGATGAACATCAGTGGGAGAAGCCATAAATTGAGATAATTGCTGAATAGCAAATTGAATATCAGGCCTGGTGGTGCATAAGTATAACAGCTTGCCAACTAGTTGTCTGTAAACTTGAACATCAGAAAGGGGCACTCCATCAGATTTGGACATCTTTTTAGAGTTGACCATTGGTGTGGGAACAGGTTTGGCATCAGAGAAGCCTGTTTCTGATAAAAGATCTAATGTATATTTTCTTTGACTGAGATTTATACCAGCAGTGGTCCTGGCAACCTCCAGTCCTAGAAAATATTTCAGAGGACCAAGGTCTTTTATCTTGAAAAGATCATGTAGATAGGTCTTGACATCAGAGATTGCAGAGGAAGAATCACTGGCTAAAATCACATCATCAACATACACAAGTAAAGCAATAAAGGAATGCTCACTGTGTTTTATAAAGAGTGATGGATCTGAAGGAGCAGAAGTAAAACCTTTGGATATTAAAGCCTCGGTTAGTTTGTTGTGCCACTGTCTACTTGCTTGTTTCAATCCATACAAGGATTTGTGAAGCCTGCAGACTTTGTTTGAAGCTTGAAAACCAGGAGGGACTGTCATGTAAACCTCTTCAAGCAAGTCACCATGTAAAAAGGCATTATTGATGTCTAATTGCTCCAATTTCCAACCTTTAATTGCAGCAACAGCAAGTAAGGTTCTTATTGTAGTCATTTTAGCCACAGGACTAAAAGTGTCATTATAGTCCAAACCAGGTTGTTGAGTGAAGCCTTTGGCAACAAGCCTTTCTTTATACCTCTCAATAGTACCATCTGACTTGTACTTTATTTTGTACACCCATTTGCATCCTATGGGTTGTTTTCCTGTTGGCAAAGTTGAAAGAGACCATGTACCATTATCCATTAAAGCAGTGAGTTCTGCTTCCATAGCCTTTTGCCAGTGAATATGTTTTATTGCTTCATTATATGATGTAGGTTCTTTTTCAGCAGTAAGAGCTACTGAAAAGGCTTTGTGTGTCTGGGATAGATTTGAATAGGTGTAGACATTTGAAAGAAGATGTGGTGTGGTAAGAAGATTTGCTGAGTGAGAAGGAAGGTTGCAGTGGAAGTCTTTTAAAGTAGAGGGAAATTTTATTGTTCTGCTGCTTCTTCTGAGAACTGGGAAATCAGCAGTTTGAAAAATGGGATTAGTGTGAGTGGGAAGAACAGGAGGAGAATTCCATGGAGAATTTGGAGAAAGAGTTGGAGCAGATGGAGAAGGTATGAGTGGTGAATCAAAAGCAGGATCAATGGTATGAGAAAAGGAAGGAGCATTTGAGGGAACACACTGTGAAAATCTGTGTGCAGTGTTTTCTAGAAAAGGAAAGCAATTTTCATGAAATATTACATTCCTTGAAATGAAAACACGTTTAGTAACAGGATTGTAGAGTTTATAACCTTTTGTGTGAGCTGGAAAGCCAATGAAAATCCCCTTTACTACTCTAGGATCAAAGCAAAGACAACCATACACTCTCAAATGCTGATAACCTGGTTTCTTGCTGAAAAGAATCTCATATGGGGATCAATCATCAATAACAGGAGATGGTATTCTGTTCATTAAGTGTACTGCATGCTCTATGCAGTGGTTCCATAGGAAAATTGGTATTCCTGCTTGATATTTGAGAGATCTGGCTATGTTAAGTATGTGTTGATGTTTTCGTTCAACAACACTGTTTTGCTCAGGTGTATAAACACATGAAGTTTGATGAATTACTCCTTTCTCAGCAAAGAAATCAACCATATTAAACTCTGCTCCATTATCAGTTCTAAGAAGTTTGATTTTCTTAGAAAACTGTGTTGCAACATAAGAGAAGAAATGCTGCACATACTGTCTTGTTTGAGACTTATGTTGCATTAAGAACACCCAAATATCCATATGAACGATCTCAAAAATAGCTTCTGTTTTAGATTCACTAACAGGAAATGGTAACTTTTTCTGTTTTGCCATATGACAAAAATCACAAACTGAACTCTTAGAACAAGTTATTCTAGGATCTAATTCATGAATCTTATTTATCCTCTGTGCTGATGGATGTCCAAGTCTGAAATCCCATAAGTCTGCATTTGAAAATGGTTGAGTAGTAACAGAATTACAGTGAGATGCTGTCTTCAGTTGTAATTCATAAAGTCCATTGACCTTTTTAGCTGATCCAATAATCATCATCTTGAACATGTCATGAATTATGCAATCATTTTGATAGAAGATTAAGCACAAAGAGGATGAGCTTGTCAGTTTACTTGTGGATATCAAGTTAAAACTGAAAGCAGGTACATATAGTACATTAGTTAACATGAGATAGGGACTAAGTTGAATGTCACCAATTCTGTCAACAGGGACCTGATGTCCATTAGGTAGTTTAACAACCATACCTTTTACAACTTTTGACCATTTGAATAATTCCATATTACAAGTAATATGATCTGTGGCACCAGTATCAATTATCCAATCACAGCATTTAGACTTTTCTGTTATAAAGCAAAAATGTGTTTCAGTACCTGGATTGCTGTCAGGCTTAAAATGAGATGAAATTGTGTTGACATGAGAACTGCCACCATTCTGTTGAATCAAAGCCAAGAGTTTTGTATACTAATCCTTTGTGAAAGGAAACTGAGCATCAGATTGTTCACTCTTAAAAGGGATCTCCCTATCATAAGAGTCTGCACTAGAGTGTTCATACTGATTATCAAACTCAACTTGATTAGCTTGAGGAATGTTGTTTCTCTTGTTTTTGAAGTAGTTTGGAGGATATCCATGCTTTTTATAACAAATGTCTTCAGTGTGACCCTCCATGCCACAATAAGAACAAATTGGCTTCTTGCTTTGACTATAGTTGAATTTCCTCTGTTTTCCATAGTTTCCAGAGTTGCCATGACCTCCAGAACTATGAAAATTCCCTCTGTAATTCACATATGACTCTCCTTGCTTAGAACTACCACAATCATCATGATTATCAGTAGAGTTTCCTTTGTCCATAAAAGCAATAGCATCATTACTTGAATTGATTAATCCAAATTTTCTCTCATGTTGGATTATCATAAAAAAGGCTTTATTTATGGGAGGAAGAGGTTCCATCATCATAATCTGGCTCTTGATAACTCCATAGTTATCATTTAATCCTTTTACAAAGCTGATTGCTATATCATTTGTAGAATAATCCTTTATAGTTTTCAACAAACTACAGGAACAAGCAGGAACACAATAGAACCTAGGCACAGGCCTTAGACTTGCAAACTCATCCCATAACATCTTGAGATGAGTAAAATAATCTGTTACTGACAAATTATTTTGTTTGAAAGAAAAAATTTCTTCTTGCAAATCAGAGATTCTAATTGAATCAATTTGAGAAAGTCTCTCCCTTAAATCTTCTCAAACATCAATGGCATTGTCTATGCAAGATAAACTATCTGAGATTGAATCACTTACAGCTCTTGTCAGCCAAGAACACACCATATTATTGCATCTATCCCAGGCATAAAATGAAGCATGATCTCTGTCAGGAATCTCAATTGTTCCATCGATGAACCTAAGCTTGTTCTTCGATATGAGAGCTTTTCTCATAGCTCTACACCACGAATGGTAATTAGGACCAGTGAGAACATTTGTAACCAGAAGAAGTGAAGGATTTTCACTTGGGTGAAGGTAATAAGGACTTGAAGGTATATCTTCAGGTCTGTAGTTATCTGCCATTGTTAGACTTTAAGCTTTGAGTTTCAAAAACAAGAGAAAGAAGATGATCAGAAAAATAACCGTTTTTCTGTTTGGCAACCAAGAAAATGAATGAGAAAATTAGAGAGCGAATTGCTCTGATACCATAATAGGAAAATGAATTTTTTTTCTCATTAACCAATAAAAGAATACAAGGCTTCCTTTTATACTACATCAGCATAACTAACTATTGTTGATGTGGCAAAGGAGAATAACAGAAACAGAAAACACACATTCAGTGTGTGATACAAGCTTAAGCTACTAAAATGAATCTAACAACTAAGATCAGTCCAGATGCATTCAGCAGCAATCTTCACATGTGCACAGCAAGGAGCTCAGCTCTTCCAGATCAGCAATCCAGGTGAAAGAGAAACCACCAATGAGAGGCTCAGAGTAAAGGAATCCAATGACCAAAAATGCAGAAGTTGTAAACTGCATTACTTCTAGAAGAAGTAACAGAATAGATGAAGATGACCTGGCTTATTAACCCTCATCAACTCAAACGTAGACCGGTTTCGCAGAGTAGTACCACAGAGAAAAAATGTCCAGTTGGTTATATAGTGATTTCAATACAGGTGCAGTGGCCACCCTGGTGAATCCAGAAAAAGAGGACACTCCTTTTGGAGATTTTGTTATCTTCTGTAACATCTTCAGACGAGATAAAAGAAGAAATTGGTTTTGATTTTAATGAAGATGAATCAACTGACATCACTGTTGATAGTTGGAGTATAAAAATTTGAAAGTTTAAACTTCAATTTTTTCTATAATTTAAGCAGCTTCATACTGATGTTATGTTTCATGTTATATCATTAATTCTGTGTGTTTGGTTTCAGCACTTAGTGGTGTTTGGTTATGCTTGGAGTAAGATGACCGATGTTGAACTTAGAATCATGGTTAGGAAGACATTGACTTGCAAATAAGAGATGAGTTTGGCTATTGAGAACTGTGAAGAAAAGTTGGCTATTGAGAACAAATGCGTCACATTTGTTTGACGTATCTTAACTTTGTTGATGACATGGGTAGCTTGGAGTTTTTGGAAATTCAGGAAACTTGGAATTAAGTACATCTTCCTCTTCGGTCATTGTTTAGTTTTTGATTCTCAATCAACTTATTAAATGAGAATGACAAGTTGCGTGTGCAGGTGGGAGAGTTTCCAATTGCCTTTTTTATTTGTCAATTCCTCCGAATAATTTTGTTAATGCAGTGCCTAGCTCGTCACTTTGTTTTTTTTCTTTTGAGAATATGAACCGTGGAAAGATATCCAATTTTCAGGATTGACCATTTATCTGGGGACAACCGGTAGAAAATCTTTTGGTTCTCTGCTTCTCCAATCTCATTTTTGAACTGAAGACGTGGAGGGTACTTTGTTTTTTCTCAAACCATGAATAATTTCAATTATTGTTTTACCAGGTATTTTCATAATCAGAGATAATGCAAAACCATCTGCTTCAAATTCTCGCTCTCTTCGCCATCTTGCTAGTCTTGTTTTAGGTCAAATGACAACTTAAATGGCAGAGTACCATTGTTGAACTTAGAGCAGAAAGCGGGACTGTGTTTATTTTACCAACTTTTTGTGGAATCTAAGGATCAAAACAGCGAGTGATTTGGAGAAGCTTGCACTTCATCATTTATGATATGTGTACTCCTAGTAGTGAATGCATAATGTAGTATGCTTATGACATGTCTGGCCACAATCATGCGAGTTCAAAACTTTCAGCAAAATTTTCAAAAAGTTCAAATCCTTTCTATAATTCTCTTAAACATTTTCAAGCTTCACTAGACTTTTCAACTCTGTGGGTGATAAACCTAATCCAAATATTCGTAGGTAGACAATTGTCTTTACTAAACGCATAACAGTTTATCATTTAATGCCAGTATATCAATAAGCGCAACATAAATATATAACTTGCTCGTGACGTAATAATACCTCGGTTGACGATATCACGGTTTGAAGTATCTTGAGCATGTTGTGTTGTTCCACTTGTCGTAGCTTGTTCCCATAGGTTAATGGGCTCACTTGGACCAACTCTTGAGTTTCTAAATCTACGCCTATTCCCCATTCGCCTGTTTCTTCTCCGTCCATAATCTTGAACTTGATGTCTATCTTCATAGACATTCCATCGAGTATCTCCATAAGGTTCCCCAACCATTGGTCTTGCTTGCTGATCAAAGGGATCCATCATTCCTGCCTGAAATCTCTCTTGTCCTAAAATAGGGCATTCTCTTGCAAAATGTCCAAATTGCCCACATAGAAAACAAGCGCCCATCTCATAACGATAAACACCTAGTTGTTCTCGACACATTGGACAAGCTGATGGTATGAGGTCTGAATATCTTAACCTGAGATTTTGGTAGATATGATCACCTCTTACACGTTCAACATTCGTGTTTGGGTTAACTCTTATAGGTTCTTGTAGATTTATGGGCCTTACCTGTGACTCATGGGTACCTTGTCCGGATCTTTCTAACACTTCCGGTGCACCATTATGAAATCTAGATCCTAATATGGTTAACTGCCTACATGCCAACATCTCATACCTATTCTCCAGCTCACTAATACGTTGACCTTGTTGCTGTATAAGCTGATTCATACTTAATACAGAACTTTGCATAACAGCAATTCCTGGTAGCAATTGATTTATACTGATGTTGGGTTGTGGTTGTTCTTCTAATACTGGTGCCTCTTCTTCAAAATCTTGATTCATATTATCTTCTTGATCATCAAGTTGTTGCGGCATTTCTAATGCATCCTCCATTCCAGCATTACCTTGATTTTCAACTTGTTCATGGTCTACTTCTTCCATCTGTACATGTTCATTTTCCCTTATGAAATTAGAGGATCCACCATAAGCCTCTTCTACACCTTGTGCACTCATAGCATGAACACCCAATTGCCTTTGATCTTCCATTCTTCTAATAACACACAAATCGTTCAATCTATTACCGAATCATAAACTAAACAATCGCAACACGGCTATACCATACTAACACGAAGAGCGCACATCCATATAATCAAATTTCCACGCAAAAGCAACATGTAAGCGCCTCAACGAACATTTAAACATAAGTTGAATATCTATGCATAAGCAGAATATCTACGCATGCGTATCTCGTCAAACAATCCTATCGAACGAACAAACAGCCTCGCTTCCTAGAGAGGAGAGTTGAAAATTTTAAAATCAAATGAAAACTGATCAAATACATGACTCGAATCTTATGTGCTGCAGTAGTCCTTAGGTAGACGGACACACAAAGCAGTGGTATCCTGGACCAACTGCTCTGATACCAACTTTGTCACGACCCAAAATCGAGGGTCGAGACCGGCGCTAGGGAGTGGGAGTGGTAGCTCCGAAACCCGTAGCAAGCCTAAAAATGAGTAGAAATTTTTCGCAATTCAAACATATATCATTATGTAAAATGTTTTCAGAAAATTTCTTTATACAATACAATTATATAGATTTCAAAATATCTAAATTACTTTCTGAAAACCGATGCGAAACGATATTAGAAATCAGGGTCTTATAAAGCGATATCTCGCATTTAGCATTGCCCTGTTTCAACTTATGCCAATTCATAAAATAATAATCAATTCCATTCATGGATAATTGGTAAAGAAATAACACGAATAAAAAGCGTGATTTATATAAACTATGAAAATACATTTATCATCTCAGAGTTAATAGCAAAATATCGTTTGACACAAAATATTATTTTTATACTGACATCTACTGACTACTGCAGCGCTAGGATTTGAAGCATACTTCAATACATATACTTAAAATATTGCAGACTTCCGGAACAAGAATGGAAGTCCTTGCCTTCAAAATACTATCACCTGAAATAAAACACTGTTGGGGGGGGGGGGGTCAGACGACGCTGAGTGAGTTCATATAATACTGCAGACAATTAATAAAAACAAAACATATTTTTATGTATCCAAATACGGAACCGAATGAAACCCTAAGTTCATTATGTTTCTTATTCATTACATTTATTATTCATTATGTTCTTCCGATTACGATCATACCGATACAATTCAAAGCTTAGTTATTGGCCCAAGTCCCGAGATAGTTCAACCGAGTTAAATGGGAGAGATACAGGTCCCGAGATAGTTCAACCGAGTTACCTTGTATCTCGATTAATGCAGTCCCGAGATAGTTCAACCGAGTTACTAGCATTAATCATTTTCTGAAGCAGTCCCGAGATAGTTCAACCGAGTTACTAGCATCAGTCGATATTAAAGGATATTCTTTATGGCTTCATATCTTACTGAATATTCGTTTGTATTTTATGTATATTCAGTTTATTATGACTGGTGTACACACAGTTCTATTGTTGCCCAATAGATAGCTCGTTTCATCGGATCTATATAAGGGTTTTAAAACATTTAAATGCAATAAAACAATTTAAATAAAGCATTTGGTAAAATAATGCAAGTATTAAAAATCGACAGTATTAATATAAACTCACCACTTGCTATTCCTAGTTTCCAAACCGGATAACGCTATGTCACGCTCCTCGAGTTCCAGGTCTCGTCGGTAGTTGCCTCGCCGGGTCTACACAAATACGATAACTAGACTCGATTAAAATGGATTCTAATCCGAAGGCGTTCTAGCTATATAATACTTAGCGAATAAATTCATTTCTATTGCCTCGGAATTAATCGACAATCTTTTAAAAATATAACTTCGTGTAATAAATAACATTAGTCCAAATGTTATTTATTAGTTATCCAATTTTGCTAAATTAAATTAATTATCGAGATAATCGATAATTAATTTAATAATTCCCTTTTCCATATTTTATAATCAACTTTAACTCAAAATGTCAAATTAATAATCAAATCATTAACGAGTTAACATTTTGTTAACTCAAATCTAGTTTTTCCAAAACTAGCTTAACTAGTCGACTTTGAACTATTAAAACGTTCCCGTAAAATAGCCCAAGTACCAAACAAACTTAACACTCTTATAGTCCGTAATCCCATCTACAATTTTCCTTTAGGTTCTAGACTGAAATAATAGTCCTAAGGTGTTGAAAATTTGTCCCGAAGTTGGTTCCCTAAAACTGTCATATTTGGCCGCAAAACATTCCACCATGGCTGCTGTTTCGGGCTAAGAAACAGAGCACGTAAACTGGTTATAATCCAAAACAAATTTAATATTCCTATAGTCCATGACGTCCTTTACAACTTTCATTTAGACCTCGGACTCAAAATCAAACTCGAAGGTGTCGGAAATTAGCTCCGAAGTTGCCTCCCCGGGCTGATTTATTGACAGCAAAACAGCCCTAAGGGCTGCTGTTTGCAGTCAAATCTGCAGCTATCATGCCACTGTTGTGGCAGCGGCTGTCCCACATTTTTGTTCTTTGTTCCGTAACGAACACAATGACACCAAAACCGACTCATTCCGACATTTCGTCAGCTCGCAATCCTCTCTCAAAGTTAGCTCCTCGCTACGTACTAATCCTTGTTTTAACTTATAATTTTTCACTTATATTAAAATTCTAACACTAGACTTAAACACCATTCTTATTATCATATAACCAACTTCATTTTAACTTTAAATATGTATCTTTTATACATTTTTCTTGCTTTTAGAATTATCTCTTAAAAACGCTTCAACGTCAACTTAAATTGTCGTAACTATTCGTCGCGAAACCTTTAAACAAACTCTTATTAATCCGAACCAATTACCATTCGAATAGGGGCTGTCTTAGTGTCAAAATTACACTCCCTACGACGGCCGAGGGCTGCGATTGCAGCCCTCTAAGAGCTGCTCAGCTCTGCTCGCAAGAGCAGAGCTGAATTCTGCTCTTGGCAGAATTCTGCTTGTGAGCAGAATTTTTTTTTTCTGCTCTTGGTGAGCAGCAATTGCTGCTCACTGGAGCAGTTTCCGGCCGTCGGAGTCCGACTCCGACGTGCTCTCGAGGCCTAGCGAGATTCTTCCATTTACACGCTCCAAATTACAACAATCACAACCCTCAAACTCACCAAAATCAACAACACATCACAATACTAAAACCTACCAAAAACCCTAACACTTTCTATCATCAAATCACCAAAAAAAAATCAATAATTCCATGAATAGATAGCCTTACCTTTATCTCCCTTGAATTTGTGATGATTTGCCTCCAAGCTTGATGAATTTGATTGAAAGTTGATGGAGTATGGGGAAGGGGTAGGGGTTCGGTTCTTAAGGGGAAAAATGGAGGTTTATGATTTTTCTATCTTAAGCTATATGAGATGAAGACATCAAATGACTTAATGATAAGGAGTGGTGGATATTTTACTAGGTAATTAGTGGAGGAAAAGGACACACAAGTGCCTCAAACTTCCCACTTAAACCAAATCAACTCTTCACTTTTATTTTTTCAATTTAATCTCAAATCTTTTTCGTAATTAAATGAAACCTCGACGGTAGTTCATCAATAATAAATAATGGACTTTATCACATTATTTATTTATCCGGATCCATTTATTTATGTATATCCTTTTTCCTTTTCCGATATTCAAATTCCGCTTAATAAAATACTTTTGTCCAAATTTATAAATTTAATCTTAGCTCCTTTATTTTATTTTACGAACTTTATCGTAAAATTCATTAGCTCGGAATTTATCATTTATTTTATTTTACTTTATTGATCTCTTCTTAGTCCCGCTAGAAACCCAATTTATAAAATAATAATATCCACTTAAATTATTATTTTACAATAACTTTTAATAGACCCGCTTCGGTCTAGCTTCTTATTTCCTGAACTTAATTTCGACGTTCTTGATTTATATTTTCATACTTACGCCTCGTGGCACCTATAATTGGTACTTTTAAAATACGGGGTATTACATTCTTCCCCCCTTATTAAAATTCGTCCTCGAATTTTCATAGTTATAGTAATACTCTATCCATCAAGTATTGCACTTCTTAAAAATTCTTATTGCCCCTTATAAAGACTTAAAGTCTTACTTCTTATACTATACCTTCTGGAGCATAGTACACTTTTACCTTTAGAATCCATTGTTTTCATGAAACGTTTCACATTGTCGTTCTTTGGTGATCTTCCACTCACTTCCCATGAGCAACATTTCTGAATTTTTTCATTACTTGAATTACTTATCTAAAGTATTTGCCTCACTTGTAGTCTACTACCCTTGAGTTTATGTCCATCGTTTTATCATTACTTTCCTTCTTATGATGCTTAACTTCACTCTAGTTGCTCGTAGAGTGAAAAGATACTATGTCCTTGTTGTTGATTGTTAGCTTTGCTGCGTTAACTTGTCAATTTCATGATCTTGTATCATGAGTCGAGTCTCTCTTAGAACTGCTCTATGGCATATGTACCAAACCTCGTTCAAATTGTCCATATATATGTCTACGTCTTTATCGAAGTGGTCTTGCTTAGACCATGAAAATCTTCTTATATTGTTTGTCTTTTCTGTGCTATCTGCACACGGTTTCCATACGTGTGAAGTTTAACTTAATGTTTCCTTTTTATACTTCATGGTTTCCTGGTATTGAATCTCATGAAGTTGAATGCACTCTTGGCATTACTTGATATGTCTCACATCCATCTTTTACAACGTATCTCATTTCTCGATTCTTTGACTCTATTGATCTATATCAGACTAGTATTACTTTTCCTTTACTTAAGGTTGTATTCCTAATTTTCCAAATTGTCGATTAATTTAGTAGCCCATCCTTGTATGTAGCTACAATTATTCTTTACACCGCTTTGATCCGTCTCTCAGTGCATCGTTATTTTTCTCATATCCTTTCAATAACTCTTTGTCTTAGTGACTTATAGTTTTCATTAGACATTGTTCGTCTAATGACACTTTTCTTTACGTTGATCTTCTTCTTTAAACTTTTATACTTCTACGCCGTTCATTAAAACAACTACGTTGCAGTTCTAAAACAATCTTGCTCCTGTTCTTTTATAATGTCCTTCATATGTATCAAGTTTAACTAATTAAACTTGAATATCTTTTTTTTAATCATCATCATCATTGATGAACACCTTACCTTATTTCTGATAAAATTTCATTTTGCGTTGGCCTTTTATCTCGTAGATAAGTAATACTCTGAATTATGGAACTAACGTCTTTAGTTTTCTATAATAATTCTCAGTTTTCTTCTTGTAGTTTCCTTGTAAAACCAACTTCTTGTGAATACTTTTGTTTACGACTTGTCCTTGTCGTAACTTGCTACAACATCTTGTAGTCCTTAGTTTTATTTATCATCCTTCTTATACCTTCCGCAACTTATCTCACTGTCCTACGTATTAGTATCTATGTTTGTGGAACGCGTTCACTACTGACATGATTCTTGCCATGTCATGTATCTTATCCTTTAATGACCATTATCTGTGTTTTTACTTAAGACTTATTGCTACCATCTCACCACCATTGTACTATGTTTCCCACTTGTGATTACCCCAAATCCTCAAGTCATAGGATTGTGGTTTGACATACGATAGCTACTCCTTAAATACTTATATTCCATTCCTCCAATCTTTGTGGCTTAACAATTAGAATGGCCATTTCTGGTTGTATGACTCCCTTACCAACATTTTTATGAAAAACTGTCGTCTAGTTCTCCATATGACGATCACAACGGTTAATTCCTTAATAATCGTTGTGGTAATATCGTACTCCAATACCAATTTGATCCAACGATTTAGTCAAAAGATATCCTAATCTTTTCAAACTTGAAGGTTTTCCGGTACTATTTAGAATTCATTCCGTCAACTTATAAAGTTTGTTTTCGTAGTATCAGTTCTTGGTCTATAAGTTGTTTACTAACTCTCACTATCATCTTGCTTATTCTTTTGTTAAACGATAAGGATCGATACTGATAATTGAAGTCATTGTTACACGGTTCCTCAGAATTCGCTTCTTCACACACTACTATCGTCGTGTAATGTCTCGCCGTCATCTATCGACATTGTCGTTGGAAAGCCAAGATTACGTCTATTTAAATCCTAACTGCGAGGTAATAATCCTAACTTTTCGCATTCACAACTTGTTCTCCGTCGTCGCGAACTTAACAGTTGTTCTGTTTCGGCACTACTTCCTATTATCCACAGGGTTCTGTCTAGCTATGCTTATTCAAAACCTTTCAAACTATTTGAAAATCTTTTGTTTTGTCATACCGTATATGTTTATAAATATACTTGTAAATACATATGTGAGCTCACATTTGAAACAATTCTTTGTAAAATAATATATAATATATTGTAAAATACGTACATAATTGTGGCAGGATGATGACAACTCTCATCATCAAAGAGTTGCTTCATATCTATAAGCATTCATCTAATGTTCATGATGCATGTTCTAATCGTATTCAATTTTCTTTCTTATTTATCATTTATGATATGTGTACTCCTAGTAGTGAATGCATAATGTAGTATGCTTATGACATGTCTGGCCACAATCATGCGAGTTCAAAACTTTCAGCAAAATTTTCAAAAAGTTCAAATCCTTTCTATAATTCTCTTAAACATTTTCAAGCTTCACTAGACTTTTCAACTCTGTGGGTGATAAACCTAATCCAAATATTCGTAGGTAGACAATTGTCTTTACTAAACGCATAACAGTTTATCATTTAATGCCAGTATATCAATAAGCGCAACATAAATATATAACTTGCTCGTGACGTAATAATACCTCGGTTGACGATATCACGGTTTGAAGTATCTTGAGCATGTTGTGTTGTTCCACTTGTCGTAGCTTGTTCCCATAGGTTAATGGGCTCACTTGGACCAACTCTTGAGTTTCTAAATCTACGCCTATTCCCCATTCGCCTGTTTCTTCTCCGTCCATAATCTTGAACTTGATGTCTATCTTCATAGACATTCCATCGAGTATCTCCATAAGGTTCCCCAACCATTGGTCTTGCTTGCTGATCAAAGGGATCCATCATTCCTGCCTGAAATCTCTCTTGTCCTAAAATAGGGCATTCTCTTGCAAAATGTCCAAATTGCCCACATAGAAAACAAGCGCCCATCTCATAACGATAAACACCTAGTTGTTCTCGACACATTGGACAAGCTGATGGTATGAGGTCTGAATATCTTAACCTGAGATTTTGGTAGATATGATCACCTCTTACACGTTCAACATTCGTGTTTGGGTTAACTCTTATAGGTTCTTGTAGATTTATGGGCCTTACCTGTGACTCATGGGTACCTTGTCCGGATCTTTCTAACACTTCCGGTGCACCATTATGAAATCTAGATCCTAATATGGTTAACTGCCTACATGCCAACATCTCATACCTATTCTCCAGCTCACTAATACGTTGACCTTGTTGCTGTATAAGCTGATTCATACTTAATACAGAACTTTGCATAACAGCAATTCCTGGTAGCAATTGATTTATACTGATGTTGGGTTGTGGTTGTTCTTCTAATACTGGTGCCTCTTCTTCAAAATCTTGATTCATATTATCTTCTTGATCATCAAGTTGTTGCGGCATTTCTAATGCATCCTCCATTCCAGCATTACCTTGATTTTCAACTTGTTCATGGTCTACTTCTTCCATCTGTACATGTTCATTTTCCCTTATGAAATTAGAGGATCCACCATAAGCCTCTTCTACACCTTGTGCACTCATAGCATGAACACCCAATTGCCTTTGATCTTCCATTCTTCTAATAACACACAAATCGTTCAATCTATTACCGAATCATAAACTAAACAATCGCAACACGGCTATACCATACTAACACGAAGAGCGCACATCCATATAATCAAATTTCCACGCAAAAGCAACATGTAAGCGCCTCAACGAACATTTAAACATAAGTTGAATATCTATGCATAAGCAGAATATCTACGCATGCGTATCTCGTCAAACAATCCTATCGAACGAACAAACAGCCTCGCTTCCTAGAGAGGAGAGTTGAAAATTTTAAAATCAAATGAAAACTGATCAAATACATGACTCGAATCTTATGTGCTGCAGTAGTCCTTAGGTAGACGGACACACAAAGCAGTGGTATCCTGGACCAACTGCTCTGATACCAACTTTGTCACGACCCAAAATCGAGGGTCGAGACCGGCGCTAGGGAGTGGGAGTGGTAGCTCCGAAACCCGTAGCAAGCCTAAAAATGAGTAGAAATTTTTCGCAATTCAAACATATATCATTATGTAAAATGTTTTCAGAAAATTTCTTTATACAATACAATTATATAGATTTCAAAATATCTAAATTACTTTCTGAAAACCGATGCGAAACGATATTAGAAATCAGGGTCTTATAAAGCGATATCTCGCATTTAGCATTGCCCTGTTTCAACTTATGCCAATTCATAAAATAATAATCAATTCCATTCATGGATAATTGGTAAAGAAATAACACGAATAAAAAGCGTGATTTATATAAACTATGAAAATACATTTATCATCTCAGAGTTAATAGCAAAATATCGTTTGACACAAAATATTATTTTTATACTGACATCTACTGACTACTGCAGCGCTAGGATTTGAAGCATACTTCAATACATATACTTAAAATATTGCAGACTTCCGGAACAAGAATGGAAGTCCTTGCCTTCAAAATACTATCACCTGAAATAAAACACTGTTGGGGGGGGGGGGTCAGACGACGCTGAGTGAGTTCATATAATACTGCAGACAATTAATAAAAACAAAACATATTTTTATGTATCCAAATACGGAACCGAATGAAACCCTAAGTTCATTATGTTTCTTATTCATTACATTTATTATTCATTATGTTCTTCCGATTACGATCATACCGATACAATTCAAAGCTTAGTTATTGGCCCAAGTCCCGAGATAGTTCAACCGAGTTAAATGGGAGAGATACAGGTCCCGAGATAGTTCAACCGAGTTACCTTGTATCTCGATTAATGCAGTCCCGAGATAGTTCAACCGAGTTACTAGCATTAATCATTTTCTGATGCAGTCCCGAGATAGTTCAACCGAGTTACTAGCATCAGTCGATATTAAAGGATATTCTTTATGGCTTCATATCTTACTGAATATTCGTTTGTATTTTATGTATATTCAGTTTATTATGACTGGTGTACACACAGTTCTATTGTTGCCCAATAGATAGCTCGTTTCATCGGATCTATATAAGGGTTTTAAAACATTTAAATGCAATAAAACAATTTAAATAAAGCATTTGGTAAAATAATGCAAGTATTAAAAATCGACAGTATTAATATAAACTCACCACTTGCTATTCCTAGTTTCCAAACCGGATAACGCTATGTCACGCTCCTCGAGTTCCAGGTCTCGTCGGTAGTTGCCTCGCCGGGTCTACACAAATACGATAACTAGACTCGATTAAAATGGATTCTAATCCGAAGGCGTTCTAGCTATATAATACTTAGCGAATAAATTCATTTCTATTGCCTCGGAATTAATCGGCAATCTTTTAAAAATATAACTTCGTGTAATAAATAACATTAGTCCAAATGTTATTTATTAGTTATCCAATTTTGCTAAATTAAATTAATTATCGAGATAATCGATAATTAATTTAATAATTCCCTTTTCCATATTTTATAATCAACTTTAACTCAAAATGTCAAATTAATAATCAAATCATTAACGAGTTAACATTTTGTTAACTCAAATCTAGTTTTTCCAAAACTAGCTTAACTAGTCGACTTTGAACTATTAAAACGTTCCCGTAAAATAGCCCAAGTACCAAACAAACTTAACACTCTTATAGTCCGTAATCCCATCTACAATTTTCCTCTAGGTTCTAGACTGAAATAATAGTCCTAAGGTGTTGAAAATTTGTCCCGAAGTTGGTTCCCTAAAACTGTCATATTTGGCCGCAAAACATTCCACCATGGCTGCTGTTTCGGGCTAAGAAACAGAGCACGTAAACTGGTTATAATCCAAAACAAATTTAATATTCCTATAGTCCATGACGTCCTTTACAACTTTCATTTAGACCTCGGACTCAAAATCAAACTCGAAGGTGTCGGAAATTAGCTCCGAAGTTGCCTCCCCGGGCTGATTTATTGACAGCAAAACAGCCCTAAGGGCTGCTGTTTGCAGTCAAATCTGCAGCTATCATGCCACTGTTGTGGCAGCGGCTGTCCCACATTTTTGTTCTTTGTTCCGTAACGAACACAATGACACCAAAACCGACTCATTCCGACATTTCGTCAGCTCGCAATCCTCTCTCAAAGTTAGCTCCTCGCTACGTACTAATCCTTGTTTTAACTTATAATTTTTCACTTATATTAAAATTCTAACACTAGACTTAAACACCATTCTTATTATCATATAACCAACTTCATTTTAACTTTAAATATGTATCTTTTATACATTTTTCTTGCTTTTAGAATTATCTCTTAAAAACGCTTCAACGTCAACTTAAATTGTCGTAACTATTCGTCGCGAAACCTTTAAACAAACTCTTATTAATCCGAACCAATTACCATTCGAATAGGGGCTGTCTTAGTGTCAAAATTACGCTCCCTACGACGGCCGAGGGCTGCGATTGCAGCCCTCTAAGAGCTGCTCAGCTCTGCTCGCAAGAGCAGAGCTGAATTCTGCTCTTGGCAGAATTCTGCTTGTGAGCAGAATTTTTTTTTTTCTGCTCTTGGTGAGCAGCAATTGCTGCTCACTGGAGCAGTTTCCGGCCGTCGGAGTCCGACTCCGACGTGCTCTCGAGGCCTAGCGAGATTCTTCCATTTACACGCTCCAAATTACAACAATCACAACCCTCAAACTCACCAAAATCAACAACACATCACAATACTAAAACCTACCAAAAACTCTAACACTTTCTATCATCAAATCACCAAAAAAAAATCAATAATTCCATGAATAGATAGCCTTACCTTTATCTCCCTTGAATTTGTGATGATTTGCCTCCAAGCTTGATGAATTTGATTGAAAGTTGATGGAGTATGGGGAAGGGGTAGGGGTTCGGTTCTTAAGGGGAAAAATGGAGGTTTATGATTTTTCTATCTTAAGCTATATGAGATGAAGACATCAAATGACTTAATGATAAGGAGTGGTGGATATTTTACTAGGTAATTAGTGGAGGAAAAGGACACACAAGTGCCTCAAACTTCCCACTTAAACCAAATCAACTCTTCACTTTTATTTTTTCAATTTAATCTCAAATCTTTTTCGTAATTAAATGAAACCTCGACGGTAGTTCATCAATAATAAATAATGGACTTTATCACATTATTTATTTATCCGGATCCATTTATTTATGTATATCCTTTTTCCTTTTCCGATATTCAAATTCCGCTTAATAAAATACTTTTGTCCAAATTTATAAATTTAATCTTAGCTCCTTTATTTTATTTTACGAACTTTATCGTAAAATTCATTAGCTCGGAATTTATCATTTATTTTATTTTACTTTATTGATCTCTTCTTAGTCCCGCTAGAAACCCAATTTATAAAATAATAATATCCACTTAAATTATTATTTTACAATAACTTTTAATAGACCCGCTTCGGTCTAGCTTCTTATTTCCTGAACTTAATTTCGACGTTCTTGATTTATATTTTCATACTTACGCCTCGTGGCACCTATAATTGGTACTTTTAAAATACGGGGTATTACATTCTTCCCCCCTTATTAAAATTCGTCCTCGAATTTTCATAGTTATAGTAATACTCTATCCATCAAGTATTGCACTTCTTAAAAATTCTTATTGCCCCTTATAAAGACTTAAAGTCTTACTTCTTATACTATACCTTCTGGAGCATAGTACACTTTTACCTTTAGAATCCATTGTTTTCATGAAACGTTTCACATCGTCGTTCTTTGGTGATCTTCCACTCACTTCCCATGAGCAACATTTCTGAATTTTTTCATTACTTGAATTACTTATCTAAAGTATTTGCCTCACTTGTAGTCTACTACCCTTGAGTTTATGTCCATCGTTTTATCATTACTTTCCTTCTTATGATGCTTAACTTCACTCTAGTTGCTCGTAGAGTGAAAAGATACTATGTCCTTGTTGTTGATTGTTAGCTTTGCTGCGTTAACTTGTCAATTTCATGATCTTGTATCATGAGTCGAGTCTCTCTTAGAACTGCTCTATGGCATATGTACCAAACCTCGTTCAAATTGTCCATATATATGTCTACGTCTTTATCGAAGTGGTCTTGCTTAGACCATGAAAATCTTCTTATATTGTTTGTCTTTTCTGTGCTATCTGCACACGGTTTCCATACGTGTGAAGTTTAACTTAATGTTTCCTTTTTATACTTCATGGTTTCCTGGTATTGAATCTCATGAAGTTGAATGCACTCTTGGCATTACTTGATATGTCTCACATCCATCTTTTACAACGTATCTCATTTCTCGATTCTTTGACTCTATTGATCTATATCAGACTAGTATTACTTTTCCTTTACTTAAGGTTGTATTCCTAATTTTCCAAATTGTCGATTAATTTAGTAGCCCATCCTTGTATGTAGCTACAATTATTCTTTACACCGCTTTGATCCGTCTCTCAGTGCATCGTTATTTTTCTCATATCCTTTCAATAACTCTTTGTCTTAGTGACTTATAGTTTTCATTAGACATTGTTCGTCTAATGACACTTTTCTTTACGTTGATCTTCTTCTTTAAACTTTTATACTTCTACGCCGTTCATTAAAACAACTACGTTGCAGTTCTAAAACAATCTTGCTCCTGTTCTTTTATAATGTCCTTCATATGTATCAAGTTTAACTAATTAAACTTGAATATCTTTTTTTTAATCATCATCATCATTGATGAACACCTTACCTTATTTCTGATAAAATTTCATTTTGCGTTGGCCTTTTATCTCGTAGATAAGTAATACTCTGAATTATGGAACTAACGTCTTTAGTTTTCTATAATAATTCTCAGTTTTCTTCTTGTAGTTTCCTTGTAAAACCAACTTCTTGTGAATACTTTTGTTTACGACTTGTCCTTGTCGTAACTTGCTACAACATCTTGTAGTCCTTAGTTTTATTTATCATCCTTCTTATACCTTCCGCAACTTATCTCACTGTCCTACGTATTAGTATCTATGTTTGTGGAACGCGTTCACTACTGACATGATTCTTGCCATGTCATGTATCTTATCCTTTAATGACCATTATCTGTGTTTTTACTTAAGACTTATTGCTACCATCTCACCACCATTGTACTATGTTTCCCACTTGTGATTACCCCAAATCCTCAAGTCATAGGATTGTGGTTTGACATACGATAGCTACTCCTTAAATACTTATATTCCATTCCTCCAATCTTTGTGGCTTAACAATTAGAATGGCCATTTCTGGTTGTATGACTCCCTTACCAACATTTTTATGAAAAACTGTCGTCTAGTTCTCCATATGACGATCACAACGGTTAATTCCTTAATAATCGTTGTGGTAATATCGTACTCCAATACCAATTTGATCCAACGATTTAGTCAAAAGATATCCTAATCTTTTCAAACTTGAAGGTTTTCCGGTACTATTTAGAATTCATTCCGTCAACTTATAAAGTTTGTTTTCGTAGTATCAGTTCTTGGTCTATAAGTTGTTTACTAACTCTCACTATCATCTTGCATATTCTTTTGTTAAACGATAAGGATCGATACTAATAATTGAAGTCATTGTTACACGGTTCCTCAGAATTCGCTTCTTCACACACTACTATCGTCGTGTAATGTCTCGCCGTCATCTATCGACATTGTCGTTGGAAAGCCAAGATTACGTCTATTTAAATCCTAACTGCGAGGTAATAATCCTAACTTTTCGCATTCACAACTTGTTCTCCGTCGTCGCGAACTTAACAGTTGTTCTGTTTCGGCACTACTTCCTATTATCCACAGGGTTCTGTCTAGCTATGCTTATTCAAAACCTTTCAAACTATTTGAAAATCTTTTGTTTTGTCATACCGTATATGTTTATAAATATACTTGTAAATACATATGTGAGCTCACATTTGAAACAATTCTTTGTAAAATAATATATAATATATTGTAAAATACGTACATAATTGTGGCAGGATGATGACAACTCTCATCATCAAAGAGTTGCTTCATATCTATAAGCATTCATCTAATGTTCATGATGCATGTTCTAATCGTATTCAATTTTCTTTCTTATTTATCATTTATGATATGTGTACTCCTAGTAGTGAATGCATAATGTAGTATGCTTATGACATGTCTGGCCACAATCATGCGAGTTCAAAACTTTCAGCAAAATTTTCAAAAAGTTCAAATCCTTTCTATAATTCTCTTAAACATTTTCAAGCTTCACTAGACTTTTCAACTCTGTGGGTGATAAACCTAATCCAAATATTCGTAGGTAGACAATTGTCTTTACTAAACGCATAACAGTTTATCATTTAATGCCAGTATATCAATAAGCGCAACATAAATATATAACTTGCTCGTGACGTAATAATACCTCGGTTGACGATATCACGGTTTGAAGTATCTTGAGCATGTTGTGTTGTTCCACTTGTCGTAGCTTGTTCCCATAGGTTAATGGGCTCACTTGGACCAACTCTTGAGTTTCTAAATCTACGCCTATTCCCCATTCGCCTGTTTCTTCTCCGTCCATAATCTTGAACTTGATGTCTATCTTCATAGACATTCCATCGAGTATCTCCATAAGGTTCCCCAACCATTGGTCTTGCTTGCTGATCAAAGGGATCCATCATTCCTGCCTGAAATCTCTCTTGTCCTAAAATAGGGCATTCTCTTGCAAAATGTCCAAATTGCCCACATAGAAAACAAGCGCCCATCTCATAACGATAAACACCTAGTTGTTCTCGACACATTGGACAAGCTGATGGTATGAGGTCTGAATATCTTAACCTGAGATTTTGGTAGATATGATCACCTCTTACACGTTCAACATTCGTGTTTGGGTTAACTCTTATAGGTTCTTGTAGATTTATGGGCCTTACCTGTGACTCATGGGTACCTTGTCCGGATCTTTCTAACACTTCCGGTGCACCATTATGAAATCTAGATCCTAATATGGTTTTTCTATCTTAAGCTATATGAGATGAAGACATCAAATGACTTAATGATAAGGAGCGGTGGATATTTTACTAGGTAATTAGTGGAGGAAAAGGACACACAAGTGCCTCAAACTTCCCACTTAAACCAAATCAACTCTTCACTTTTATTCTTTCAATTTAATCTCAAATCTTTTTCGTAATTAAATGAAACCTCGACGGTAGTTCATCAATAATAAATAATGGACTTTATCACATTATTTATTTATCCGGATCCATTTATTTATGTATATCCTTTTTCCTTTTCCGATATTCAAATTCCGCTTAATAAAATACTTTTGTCCAAATTTATAAATTTAATCTTAGCTCCTTTATTTTATTTTACGAACTTTATCGTAAAATTCATTAGCTCGGAATTTATCATTTATTTTATTTTACTTTATTGATCTCTTCTTAGTCCCGCTAGAAACCCAATTTATAAAATAATAATATCCACTTAAATTATTATTTTACAATAACTTTTAATAGACCCGCTTCGGTCTAGCTTCTTATTTCCTGAACTTAATTTCGACGTTCTTGATTTATATTTTCATACTTACGCCTCGTGGCACCTATTATTGGTACTTTTAAAATGCGGGGTATTACATAAAAACAGAACAACAGATATATAACTATATTCAAATGAAAACGATGACGTACAGACACGACTCGAATCCTAAGACAATTAACACATATCAAACAAATCATTTCACTTGTGTGGCTGAGAGATGAGATGGTATTATTTCTATCGAAGCTTTCTCTATTGCACTTTTGGATTGAAAGTTATTTTTTTTTGTTCTTATTTGAATAGTGATCTTCAAAAGAGGTGCAGTGGCCACACTGGTGAATCCAGTAAAAGAGGACCTTTTGTGAGATTGATTTGTTTATATTTTGAAAGTTTAAACTTCAATTTTTCTATAATTTAAGCAGTTTCAAACTAATATCATTAATTCTGTATCCTCCGAATATTTATGTTGATGCGCAGTGCCAGACCAGCCTTTGGCCAGTTCAGATTCTTCAGCTGCTCAGACAAAATCATCAAGCTAGTTGTTTTTTTTTTCTTTTCTCTGCTCTCCAATCTCATTTTTGAACTGAAAAACGTGGAGGGTACTTTGTTTTTTCTCAAACCGTGAATAATTTCAATTATTGTTTCATAGACAGTTTTGTGGAATCTAATGAACAACATACCAGGTACAAACTCACATCTTAAGGATGAAATTTTTGCTAATTGTTGCTTGGTTCAAAATGCTTTCTAAGTTTTGTAGAATTTGATGTCAAACAAAAGGGCAAACTACCTAAGCCAAGAATCGCAGACAGGTTCAGAACATGTTCTGCAGAGCTGCTATTTGAGGTTAGAATACTCTACTGAAATCTATACAAAAAAATACTCCCAAGGTCAGGCCTGGTACGCTCATTCTCTTCTAGATATCATGCGCTCTTCATGTAAGTTTCTTATTCTTCCTGATTGCAGGTGGCGAGACATGAATTCGTAACTAGACGTTTCCAAAAATAGTAACCATAATTTGTAAAAAAACGTTTTTGTCATTAATATCAACAACAATCGTTAATCAAAACCCAATTTCCACAAGTTCACTAGACAATCAACAAACATACTTAATGACAACGCATAATCAAACACGACACCAGACGCATAACTCGAATTCACAAACTTTGTAAACTAATCTCTTTTTTATATCAACTTTGTTCACTTTTTGCACTTGTACGCAACAATTCGCCAAAATCACGGACATAACCGGTGTTTTAAAAACTGAACCGGTGGCCAAACCGGTGTGGCCAACGGTTCCCGGTTCAACCGCCCGGTCGAACCGGTAAAGTGAAGTTCTATAAAAAAAAATATTACTTCTATTTGTTTTAAAAGTCAGATTGAATCAGATTATAGAAAGCATTATGCTTTTAAGGTAACTTTAGGCATGATATTAAAAAAGATTAACTTATTTGTCAAACTCCTAATATATAATAGTTATTTCTTAATTAACATTGAAACAAATAACTGATTTGATCTTAAACTATAAATGTGCCACTTTTAATTCAATTAATAATTAAATCATATAATTATTACGCTAAGTCAAATAAACATAAATCTTTTGATTGATTTTTTTAACTTTAGTAAAGAAAAACCAAAAATAAGAAAGAAATAATTAAAAAAAAGCAAGAAATTCAGAAGTTTAATTAAAATAATCTCTAAAATATGCATATGTGTTGAACCGGCCGGTTCAATCCGGTTCCGAATCACCGGTTCTGTCTAGATTTCCCGGTTGAATTCGGTCCAAACCGGTTGGACCGGATTTCCAAATCTAAACGTTTAAAAAACCGGACTACCAGCCGGATTCTGGTTGAACCGGTCGAACCGACCGGTCCGGTTTTTAAACATTGGACACAACTTTCAACAAATCATACAAACGCTTGAAATATCGGACTAATCCCTTATTCCTCTTTTTAATTTTTTTATCAATATGTGCGCACAATAAATCAAAATTTCACATTTTGGTGTCTTTAACCCGACATGAATTCCTATCGGTTAATTCGCATAAGTGTGCGAAATTGGATTGGGTATAATCTAAAGCAGTGTGGGAGATGATCTAATAGGTAAATTTTATTTTTTGTTTTTGAAATATTGTTATAATTTTATGAACAATAATTTTTTTTATATCTATAGACAGGCTATAAAATATACAATTTCGAGAAAGAACTACAAGGTATGTTTCGTTTTTTTTGATATATCATAAAATTTAGTTATTTAACTAAGGCTTAATCACCAAAAAGACCCCTTTTAGCCCCTTTTCAAATGCATCATGACGTTGCAATTTTATCAGTTGCACCCTAATTCGCACCTTTGGTTTTCAATTCCACCCTCAAGTACTAAATTGATATCTTTTTTATTTGAAAAAAATTAAAATAAGTCATTCATTTTTAACTTTTTATATGAAAAAGAGTTCAAACGAGTACTTTATAAGGGTTTTTATGAATTTTTCCCGAGTGAAAAAAGTCCAATTTGATTTTAAGGGTGGAATTGAAACCCAAAGGTGCGAATTAGGGTGCAACTGACAAAATTGCAATGTCAGGGTGCAACTGAAAAGGGGCTAAAAGGTGAGGATTTTTTTGGCGATTAAGCCTTAAACTAAAAATAAAATATTAGAGAATTGTGTTATTAGAATTAAATTGTCTAATTATAAAAAAAAGTAAGTTTTGTATTTTAATTGTTAGATTTTAGAAAATTATTAGATTTTAAATGTTAAATTTTATTTTTATGAGCAGTGGCGAAATTGGATGACACATGCAAGCATTTATGAACCACTGATATAATTTGATGATTTCATAATTTGCACGACCCGATTTCCATCCTAAAATTCGTAAAATCGACTGACCTCAAAGCTCATTGTCTAAAAATGAGAAATAACAACGGCGTCAAAAATATAAATATTTCTGAGTGAGTAAACAGTTTACAGATAATACCTAAATTGCATAATATATATAAAACAGTTATATATATAAAATAGAGCTTTTTATATGAAATACTGTTTTTTCTCCAATATTTACTTTTTTTACCACCAAGGATCTTTACATTTCATACCAACTTTCTTTTCTTTTATAACTTTTTGAAAAAAACTTTACTTTTTATATTAATTCCTATTTTCCAACATTTTCTTTCATTATTTTTAATTTTTTTTCACTTGATATTCCTGCACTTAATATTTATCACATATTTTAATTTTAAATTTTTTTTAATTTTTTTGATTTTTTTGATTTTTTTTTGGATTTTGACTTTTTTTAACTGTTGATGTTTTTCGTCCGTTTTAATCAACATGAAATCAACACGAAATCAACATGTGTAATAAATTAACTAATTTAAAATTTTCAATCTTTTTTGCACTAATTTTTACTTTTTTTAATATTTTTTCAATTTGATTTTAATTTTTTTATTTTATTTCACATATAATGTGTTCTTTTTCGTTAATGTTAAAAAGTAAATATCAACACAACACAATATCAACATAAAATCAACATTGTAACATTACAATAATTTAAAATTATTACTGTCTTCTTCACCGATGATAAAAATCAATAAAATATCAACTGAAAATCAAAAAAATATCAACACTGTAACATTACAATAATTCAACATCATTATATGTCTTCTCCTTGATGTTACCATATCATTATCTAGTCTCAATTTAATTTAATTTATTTTTTAGTTGATTTCACAAACAATATTATCTTATTTTTCAATGTTAAAATATAAAAAAATCAGTCGATATCAACATAATATCAACATAAAGTCAAAATAAAATCAACAACACTGTAACATTACAATAATTCAGCAATCAATCAATCATCATTAAGAAATCGTTATGCAGAATAAAAAAATGCAGAAACACAAAAAAATGCAGAAACAACAGAATTTTATTCCATAAAATCACAAAATTATTCTACATAACATGAAATGAGTATTAGATTCTTTAAATATACTCTTTATTTAATGGTGAAAAAACAGTAATAAATAAAATAAATTACAGATCTGAAAATAAAAAAAATAACAAAAAATTTCAGATCTAAAATCAAAACGATAAAAGAAAGATGACGGCGAGATGAAGGCGGAACGGCAGAAACGGAACGGCGGAGGCGGAACGACAAATAGACTACAAAATAAAGACCGTGAATTTAAATCACTGTCGTTTAATCCACGACCGTAACTGTATTACTGTCGTCTCAGGGTTTACCCGTGAAGTCGGGTCATTCACTTTCCCAATGACTTAACACGACAGACATACTCTACACCTCGACAAAAGTACATCTAGAATCGTTGTTGGTGATCACGCAACCGTATTGCCACCCAATAGGTAGCTCGTTCCAATGGATTAGCTAAGTTTATACTACTGCGATTATGGATTTAAAACAGTTGAATACTAATATTCAAAAGTAAACACGTAAACTCATAGTACTGTTAAGTTACTAATTAGCACCGTCATATGTGTGACAGACTCCCCTGAGTCCTGGTCAGACTGCTGGACAGCTAATCGGATTAAACATACAAAACACACAAACATCAATACATATTTCTAGTATAAACATCTAGGTCCTGAAACCTAGTTTTAGTCAAACCATTCAAGTCACAAAAAACATAACAATTATGGTCTCTTTTGTTAAAACCATTTAAACCGTTTTCATCTCGAGAAAACGTTTAGACTTCACTCTAGAAGTCCTTTTAGGTATAGCAGTATCTTAAAATCATTTAATAAAATAGACTTGACTGCCAAAATAATTCATAGTTGTATACTAATTATTTAGCAAAGCCGATTGCTAAATCTTTTAAACCGGTTAAACGTCGACTTTAACTCTTTTAGAGTCCTTTTTAAACGTTTAACTTTACTTTTAAAATATCATTTTAAAAGTCTTTAGATTTAGGTTTAAAAATCTTATCATTTTAATTTGAAAACAATTATCGTTTTTAAATAAAGCCCCCGAAAATCCCCCTCTCGTTCAGCGTCGGATTTGCTGTGCATGGCACAACAGGCCGCTGCACGTTCGTGCAGCCGGTTTCCAACACCTGGAAACCAATTTTCCGGGGGCATTTCGACGTGCTCAGAACGCTCGAAACGCTGCAAACGTGTATAATTACGTCCTAGTTCACTATAGCACAATCCAAACGCAATTCTGACATATATTTTAATCGTTTGATTCGGTAACCGTTTATAAATGTATATATATTCGAAATATATCGAAATAAACGTTTAATACGGGATTAATACCTCGATTACTCGAGTAATCGTCGAAGAAACGAAGTTAGAATCGAGAAACAGACGAAACAGATCGAAATCGTATAAAATCCTAACTCCCCGCCACTGTTGAGAGCAAAGCTGCTTAACATTTGCATAAGAAATGAGCAAATGAGTTATCCATTTAAGTGCATTTGAATCATATATATTATTGGCGAAAGTTCAGTTTAGTACTAGGTCAATCATGCACTTTAAACCAATTTTTTTATTAGTCGTCCGTAATTCAAACGAAAACGACTTTCGAATTTCGTGAAAATTTACCTAAAATCTAATAATTTTTATTCTCATTCGACTTATATTTTATCAAATTTTCACGATAACCTTTTTAAAATATTTTTCGCGAATATGGGCACCAAAAATATTCGCACGGTACTTATGAATTATTCCGCACCCAATTCATAAATTTATATTATCCCCGTTAACTATACAAATATCCAAATTTAAATTTTAAAAATTTAAATTTAAAATCTTGTTGCCACAATATACTTTTAGGTACACTTGTAAATTAAATTTATCTTTAAATTTAATTTACACACTCCCATCTAATAAAATATTGGACACGTCGCAATATTTAATCCCTTGAAAATACAGGATGTTACAACCATATGGTTATGGTTAAACTCGGTTGAATTATCTCGGGACTAAACCATAAGAAATAAGTTATAGCGACTTGTCAGAAGTGCAGCTCTTTATGGATGTATTAGGACAATACGATCCAAATTTTAAAACGTCCGTCGAAAACTAAAGAAACGAAACGAGAAAAGAAAGACATCAAATAACGAGAAATAAAATATATTATGTATGAATATAACATAAACATAAAGTTTATAAAATGTATGTACTATGAAATATATATACGATTATCGAAACGTATATGAATTGAGTAAAGAGTATATAAAGTAAGATTTGAGAAAAGCAACACTTTCTACATAAAGCAGTTTTAAAACGTTTTCACCCTTTATGTGATATTCATTGTAATTTTGTGAACTCACTCAGTTTTATACTGACTCCGTTGCTCCTTCCATTTTACAGAAAGAGAGCTATGATTTGAAGGGTTAAAGGTTTCGAAGTTTTAATTCTCGGAAGTCATTTGTACAAGACATGAAAGAAGGTTTTCATTCTAGCAGTCCGCAGTAGACTAGAGGTTATTGACTAGATGTTGTATAAAACGTTTTAACTCTGATATTTATGCAAACCGAGGTCATATGTAATTTGATATTGTTTCATATATGAAACACGCTTTATGAAGCGCGAAAAAATTATTAGTGTTTTTAGGTTTGCTATGGGTTTCGGAGCTGCCACTCCCATTTCCTAGCGCCGGTCTCAGCTCGAGAATTTAGGTTGTGACAAAGAGCTCCTCCTCCTCGCCTGAGAATGTAAAAAAATGAACTTTTTTTGTAAAACATACTAAAAAAGTCCTTTATAATTTTTGTTAATATTAATTTGATATATACAGTTTTAAACTTAAAAAAATTAAATTGTTTTTATAATTATTATGTGCTAAATTAAAATATTAAAAAATATTTAGGACCATTTTGAACTTTTTTACCATTAAAAAACACTTTACCAAAAAAGCCACTTTCAAAAATCGGAGAGTGTACCTCACTCTCTGGGGTAAGAGTGTTGAGGGGGGTTTTGACCAAATTTATACAAATTCAGGGTATAAGTGATATGATTTTCCAGTTTTGGACTTTTTTGATACTTTGACACAAGTTCAGGTGGTAAAGTGGTCTTTTATCCTCTAATTCACTTTTGCGAACTTGGTCTTATTTGATACTTTGTGCCAAGTTTAGGGGGGTTTTGATCCTTTACTCTATTAAAAATAATTCTTTATTAATTATTTATTTAAAAAATAATTATTTTATAATGCGGGAGTAAATTGCGGGGGAACTTCATAGTTAAAGAGCTTTTGGCGGGAGAAATAGAAGGATTGATGACCTAGAGGGAAGTTGGAAAGTTTGTGAAAATTACGAGTGGATGACGGAGGGTAACCTATCGCTGGTGGGTGGGTGATGGAGGCGACGAATTAAATAATATTTCATTTTACGTTTTAATAAAAATATTAAATTATTTTTTTTATTTTTTATTTAAAAAAATTAACGATCGATTATCCGTAGCTAATTTTTAAAAAATCTGTCGCTGTAAAATTTTACGACTAAATTTTTAGTAATATGTCGCTAAACATGTTTAGCGACAAATTTTTGACTGTTTTCTCGTGATATTACTATGGCCTCCACCATGGTCGTGGTCTAGGCTATAATGTCACCTTGGCCTCCACCGGAGGTCATGATCTAGGCTGTGGTGACCTTTAAAATAAACTAAAAATAAATTGGCATATCCTGTACGGAGATAAAGGATGTTTTAACTCCACACTTATAAAAACCAAAGAAATAATTAAAAATATTATAGGGCTGAGTGGAAAAAAATAAACTAAAAAAAAATTATATGCTCTTTTTGAAAAATAAAAAGAAATGTATAGTTTAAAAATGTTAAGGGTTCAAATGATACAATGATAAGTAATGAACTACTAATATGCTCTTTCTCCAAACTAAAAGAATTTTCTTTACCATTGGCATATCTTGTACGGGAGTGTTTATCCCACACAACGGATGTATCACGTTATTTTTACAACAAGCCAATAATCATTTGCGATAGAAAATTTTATTTATTATTTATTTTTGAGTTAATGTTATAAAAATTCATCAACTTTACATGTTTTCTCATTTTAATCACGTAGTTTAAATTTTCTCATTTTCATGCACGAACTATCACTTTTTCTCAAATTCATGTATGGTGCTGAGGTGTCACGGCTTCATTGATGTAATTCGCTGAGGTGGATGTCATTTTACACCAATAAATAATTGTCACCCTAGCATCTTCCATGAATTTGAGAAAAATTGGTAGTTCGTGTATGAAAATGAGAAAATTTAAATTATGTGATTAAAATGAAAAAACGTGTAAAATTCATGATTTTTTTTGATATTAATCCTTTATTTTTTTATTATTAAATATTGCATATGACTGACGCCTTATTTATTTATTGTACAAATAAAGTGGTGCAACCGTTGCGTTGTAATTATTTTGTGTACGGAGATAAAGAAGCAGTGGAGTGGAAGGTGCTAATGAGTAATTATAACGTCATCATTACAATCACAAGGTTTCTTTTTTCTCTTTTTATAAATCAAAGATGTTTCGCAGAATATGACGGCTAACCAGCTTCCAGGAAAACCAATATTTTAATAACTTACCCTTTATTTGTTTGATATTAACGAATTTGACATTGAACCTCTAAGCAAACTATGTCTAACGGGCCACTAGTTTTTCTGTTTTTAATAGAGAAAATTACATAGTCCACGCTCTTTTCTCGAAAGTTTATAAAAATATCCCCTCAAAAATTACATTATCAAGCGTTATTTTTTTATTTTTCTCTTCTTTTTTCATTTTCTCGACTGAGCCTTTTCCTTCACTATAGTCTTCCTTAACCTAAATGTTTTTTTCTCGTTTTTCTATAATTATCTCCAAAAAAACAAATCCCTTATTCATGCTCGTTATTGTTGAATCAGAATTTAATTTCAATCTATTTAAAAAAGGTAAAAGTTTAGATTTATTTTTATATTTTTAAGTGTAGGGTTTATAATTTTTATAATGTCTTGATTGTCTTTAATTTCGGAAAAATGCGCCAGATGAGAATTTTCTTAAGGTGTGACAATCTCTTTTAGTTTCATTAAAGGTAAATTTTCTTTATAATTCCTTTAATTTTTTGTTTTGATTCTAAAAAAAAGATTCTATAAAAATAAAAAAAAACTTTAAAAAGAGAGATGTGTTTTAATGTTGAATGCTTCATTAAATATTTTTTATAGGGAGTTTTTCAAAAACGCCCATACCATGGGTAAATATTTTGAAAAATACGGTTTAACCAATTTGGATTGATTTTTATGGTTTGACTTTTTAAAATTTTAAAATTAGACTTTTGAAATGTGAAAATATGATTTTTATTTATTATCGGTTTACCAACAAAAAATTTACTATTAATTTATTAACTGTTTACTAACAGTTTATTTAAATCTCAAATTTACTATTAATTTATTTTTTAACCGTACAGTTAATTTATTAACCGTTTATTGACAGTTTACTATCAGTTTACTAAATATTAAAGTTAATTTATTAATATTTGTCAAAACATTTATTAATTTATTAATTTATTAACAAATATATTAATTTATTAACAAATATATTAATATTTGTACTTTATTAATATTAATTTATTAATATTTATTAATATTAATTTATTAATATTTATTAATATATTAATTTATTAATTTTTTAACCAATTTGGATTGATTTTTATGGTTTGACTTTTTAAAATTTTAAAATTAGACTTTTGAAATGTGAAAATATGATTTTTATTTATTATCGGTTTACCAACAAAAAATTTACTATTAATTTATTAACTGTTTACTAACAGTTTATTTAAATCTCAAATTTACTATTAATTTATTTTTTAACCGTACAGTTAATTTATTAACCGTTTATTGACAGTTTACTATCAGTTTACTAAATATTAAAGTTAATTTATTAATATTTGTCAAAACATTTATTAATTTATTAATTTATTAACAAATATATTAATTTATTAACAATTCGAAAAATTTACTATATATTTTTCTATCTCAATTTAAACTCTCACATGTTTCTTCTTTTAATAAAAACACATACGAGTTAACATAAATCTAAATTCCCGTTAAGCTGTCAGATGTGACATTTTTTCCCGCCACAAGACTTCAATGTCGCTGTGTCTGCTAGTAAAAAGTACAAAAAGAGTCTTACGTTTACTCCAAGTCCCACTTAACCATTAAATGGTTTTCAAATCTCAATTTTAATTTTAATATTTTTCGAATTGGATGTCTCTATTAACAAATATGGCGTGACATCAATTTAAGACGCATGAACATGCAAATCTTGATTTAGTAAAACATAATAAGCTTAATTTTTTTTTAAATCCAAACCTTACATTTTTTTATCATTTACGACCAAACCTTTTAAATTTTATAATTATGTTCAATTTGAAAGTTTTTTTGGCAATTATAACTAAAATTTTGATTTTAATTTTTTAAAATTCAAATCTTTGCTTCTTCTATCAATTACAATCAAATTTTAAAAATTGTCTAGTTTCTAAAAAGAGTTAATATAAAATTTTAGTTGCAATTGATAAAAATTGAAAGGTTTGGATTTAAAAAAAAATTAAAGTTTTGGCCCTAATCGCAAACAAATTTTTTAAATTGGACATAATTATTAAAATTAAAAGATTTTGTCGTAACTGATAAGAAATGCAAAAGTTTAGATTCAAAAATGGTTATGCCAAAATAATAATATAGAAATTTTTTATACTACTGTTTTTTAATAAATCATTATTTTAGTTCATGTATGCAAATAAATAGTTAAAAATAAACTCACCAATTTTTTTAATTTAAATAAAATTATAGTGTATTCGCTAAAATAAAAGAAATCAAAGAGCGGTAATTAAACGGAAACAATTAGAAATTTAAGGACTTACGGGCATGCAAAATCATAATTTAGTTAAAATTAGTAATATAGATTTTTTATTTTAATTATTGTATTAAATTAATTTTATTTTAGAGAGAATATTTAACTTTTATTTCAACAAGAAGATTATTTTTATTAGTAATTTATTTGAAGTTGAAACTTGAAAATTAATTAATCCGGAATTGTTATAATTTAGGATTTAAGTTCTCTCTTGATGTTTTGATGAATTGTAATTGCTCTCTCATCTTGATTATTTCTATTTAGATTACGGAGTAGGCAAAAAACTAGTAATAGGATCGTTATATTCTATTGTTGATCATCTTAATTCTCTAAGTGTGATTTTATAAATTTAAATAAACATGTCAAAAATCTTTCTAATTATTTAGAAAAATTGACTTTTAAACAGAGTGAATTTGAAAATTATTTTTTTAAGAACAGAAAATTAACCGTTAGATTATGTTGCTTGTTTTTTATACTTTCATGAGTATGAGAAGTAAAAGAAGTCTAAAAACAACAGACAAAGATCTCTAAGTAATTTTTTAGTTTAGTTTTAGAAGTAGACTCACAATTGATGGCATCAAAGTCTTGTAGATTTTAGAAGATTTCTGTTTAAAAAAATAAAAAATTTAGGACTAAAACGTAAATAACAAAAATTCAGAAAACCTAATTAAAAATAGCTGGAGTCATCAACCAGCAAATATGTTGTTTTGTGATTATTTAACAAGTTGCAATATCTAATTGTAACGAAAAATAAAATTCAAATGCCGCATTGTCAATTTAAAAAGGTTGGAACATAAAAGTATATTAATTCCAATATTTTTTGAGAACTAAAGAAAAAAATAGACAGAAATTTGGAGAAAGGAAGGAGAGGGTTACCTTTCGTATATGTATTTAATTGTGCATTGTCAAAGTGCATGGGCTTAATGAAATAAATATTAACAGTATAGATATTCAAGCATGCATCATCAAAGTTCAGGGGCACGAAATGAAAAAAAGGCAATGGACATCGGAAATATTTAAACTATTATTATATTTTATTTTGATGAACGAATTTTAATTTTTTTAGTTTTTGATTACTAGAGTTTAAAATTATTTGAATAGAGGGTTTTAGGCCAAAATAGATGATGTGGTAACTAAATTTTATAACTAAATTGAAATGAAGTTAAAGAGGATTTTAGGCCAAAATAGATGACATGGTAACTAAATTTGATAACTAAATTAAAAAGAAGTTAAAGTTTGATAAGTAAATTAAAAAAAATTAAAATTTAGTAAACAAATAACAAAATTCAAAATTCAGTTACCAAATTGAAATATAGTGATAGCTTGGATACTTTCAGTGTTTATTATCCAAATAAAAAAAAAGAAAAATGTGTGAGCGTATATCTAAAAAATTAAATACATACATATATTTTTTAAATAATATGTAAAAGTTAAAATTTATTAAAACTAAAACAATCAATATATAATAACTTTTAAATAATTTATATAAATTAAAAAAATATCTAAGAAATTAAGAGGGGTATTAATAAATGTGGCTCTGTCACTGTTTAGAAATTATCCTTTTTTTAGATAATTGAGGGAGAGGGGAGTGCTTATGGATGAATTTGAAAATACGATCTAACAGTTTGCTGCCCAGTGTTTATACCGTTTGAATTATATAGCTCATAGGTAAAAATTGTTCTGTTTGAACAAAAAATAAAAGTACCCCTTCAATGTCCAAAAATGCTTAAAATTATTGATTGATGAAATAAAAAAATTAGCATCAGTAAAATAGAATTTTATTCTATTTTAAAAAATTATTGAATCATTTATATTAGAAAGTATTAATTTTTTATTAATAATTTTTTATAAATTGTATTGGAAATAATAAGGATTTTTATTCAAATTAAAAAAGATGAAAATTTAAGTTTAAAAATTAAATACAATATTTAAAAAACATGATTCTAGCAAAACTATTAGTACTTGAAACAATGTATATATATTCACTCCATCTCTTTAATTTTCAATAAGAAGATATAATTTTATAATAATAAATAAGAGTAAAATAAATGGGATGAATTAGTTCAAGTGATAAGAACATTTTTATTGAAATTAAAATAGAATTTTATTCTATTTTAAAAAATTATTGAATCATTTATATTAGAAAGTATTAATTTTTTATTAATAATTTTTTATAAATTGTATTGGAAATAATAAGGATTTTTATTCAAATTAAAAAAGATGAAAATTTAAGTTTAAAAATTAAATACAATATTTAAAAAACATGATTCTAGCAAAACTATTAGTACTTGAAACAATGTATATATATTCACTCCATCTCTTTAATTTTCAATACAGAAGATATAATTTTATAATAATAAAGGCTTAATATATTATTTAACCCCTAAACTATACCATTTTATTCTCTGCGACCTCTAAACTAATTTCGTGTTCTTTTAGACCTCTTAATTCTTTTTTTTTGTTCTATTTAACCCCTCAATCGGAATGTGCACACCACGCGCGATGACGTGGATAAAATTGCTGACATGACTTTGCTGACATGGGGTTAAATAGAATAAAAAAAATAGTTAAGAGGTCCAGTGGAACACAAAAATAGTTTAGAGGTCATAGGGAATAAAAGGGTAAGGTTTAGGGGTCAAAAAATATACAAAGCCTAAATATTTTTTTAATTTAAAATAAAAAGTGATGTACTTTACATATTATTTGAAAAAATCATTTAAGGCTTTAGAAATCATGAAATTTAGCGTGTTTTTCAATTTTAACATAAATTTTAAAAATTTAGAATTGATTTGAAAAATCTGAAATTGCAAAAATTTAAAAGCTGGTGTAGTGTATTAAAAATTTTAAAATTGGGAATTCGTGAAACACGTTAAAAATTATAATTTTTTTAAAAAATTTAGTCTTTTTTTTATATTATCACAGTATAGTAAATTTATATATTTTATAATATTGTTAAAACAGATAAACTTCATTTATCATTATTGAAATGTAAACAAATATTTACATGTACAATAAGCTATATTATGTAATTATTTGACTAAATTTCAATTTTTTTTTATTTTTCTAGAAGATTAAATGGATAAAAATTAAATAATTGTATTTTTGAGAAGGTTAAATAGGTAAAAATTAAAAGTTTGAAGGTGCAATAGAAAAATAAAATAAGTTCAGGGGTTAAATAGAACAAAATAATGTAGTTCGGGGGTTCAATAGAACAATTTATGCATTTTAATTATCCTTCACGCGCTTCAAAGCGTTTGAAAACACGCGCTTTTGCCATGTTGGAAGAAAAAGGTAAGATCGGCAAAAAAATTGCAGTTGACGGGTTAAATAGAACAAAAAATAAAGTTAAGAGGTCGAATAGAATATCAATTTAGTTTAAGAGTCACAGAGAATAAAAGTGTATAGTTTAGGGGTCAAATGATGTATTAAGCCTAATAATAAATAAGAGTAAAATAAATGGGATGAATTAGTTCAAGTGATAAGAACATTTTTATTGAAATTAATTGATTTTGGTTTATGAAAATCTGAAAATAAGGCTAAAGTTATTTTTTTAAAAACCTAATTATTTATTATTTGTGTTCAAATACTACAGTAATAAAAGGAATAGAGGAGAAATATAATGTTAATAGTTCAAATACATTTTTAAAAAAGATATTTGTAAAATAAATTCTAACGTTTTACTTTCGTAATGGTTTAATTACGTAACAGATCTCAACCTTTTTTATTTTTACAATTTATAGCCCAATCATATTTCGACAACTTTATGCATACGTGACAGTCATATTATTATATTATATTATATTATATATATATATATATATATAGGCATATTAAATCCTAACATTTCAAAAAAAAATCAAATAAAATCCTACACTTTCGTGTTTTTGCTATTTGTGAACTAAAAAAGAGAAAAAAAAACTGCCGTAAAAATTGACTGGGGTTACAAAATTCAAAAATAAGAAAGATTAGGATTTGTTTCGTAACGTTTTAAACGTTTGAATTAAATCACTACAAAAGTGAATGTCATAATTTATTTTTCCAATAGCCTTTTTAAAAAACTTATTTACACATTATACAATAAAGAGAAAATGACATACAATCCCTCAAAATCTCAAAATATTATGTTAATAACCCATCTTTTTTTTTCTTGCAAAAATCCCTCAAATTTTAAACGTTTCTTTCATGCCTACCTTTTTGCATTTTTCATTCCTATTTTATCCCTGATGTATTTTGCTTATTGTGTGTGTAATACACTGAATCATTCTTTCTATCATCTCCTACATAACGGTTATTTCTATTAATACAATTTAAAATCCTTTTTCTGATAATTACTCAGCACGACATCACCACGATCGCAGACTCCCACCTTGCTAACAGTTAGCTTCTTCTCCTCCATTATCTCCTAACTTCCTCCATTATTCCTTAACTTCCTCCATTATTATTTTTTCGACCTATTTATATGGTTACCACACGCGGTGGGTCTGATTCTCAACCTGAAATCAAACCCAGCGAAATGAGGAAGAAGACCGTTGCAAAGAAACCTAAAAAAACTGTAAAAAAAAATCAATTGAAGAAGCTTCAGTTCGTCCATCTCCTACCTCTTTGAAGAAGAGACATGCAGATGATTTAATCAGGTCATCGAAGAAGCGCAAAGGCATTTCCATCAATGAATCAAAGAAAACTGCTCCTAAGATGTGATTTCATACTTTTCTAACTTACTTAGGGTTCACATTTAGTCTATTATAGATTTTCTTAACATTTATCCTATACTCAATAGATTTTCAATTAAGTTACATTTCTTTAGGGTTTATACTTGATCTTGTGTATAATGTTTTTTAATTATGAACTTAGTAGTTATTAAACAAACAATTGTTATGTATTCTGTTTTTTATGTATTTGTTATTTTCCAGATTTAGGTTTTTGGTTTTAAATTTTATTAACATGTTTTCATTATGATTTGTAACTGTTTTTGCAGGTTTGTTTGTTTTTTTTTTTTTTTAATTTTTCTGTTTTTATTTTCATTTCATTTTTTTGTGTAATCTTGGTTCATATCTAGTTGACATTGAGTTTTTATGAATTATGACATTTTTCGCTTTCATTTATGTACATCTATAGCAATTTAAACTTAGTCGCGCAGAATTGTTATGTATTTGTAATTTTCTAGAATTATGTTTTTTATTTTAAATTGTATCAACCTGTTTTCATTATGATTGTAACTGTTTTTCCATGTTTGTTTGTTTTTTTAATTTTTTTTGTGTAATGTTGGTTCATATCTAGTTGACATTAAGTTTTTTTGAATTATGACATTTTTCGCTTTCATTTATGTACAGCTATAGCAGTTTAAACTTAGTCGAGAAGTTCATTCTCACTCCAAGGTCGATACGCGCATGTCGTATGATATCATTTCCGAAATCAAATCGACTCTTAATGCCGGTGAATTGGAAATGTTCAGACAATGTTACTTTGGGTACCTCATTGACATTCCATAGATCAAAGTCCAAAATCAGATTATTCACTGTTTGTTACTAAAGGAGGTCGAAAAATTGAACAAATCTGAATTATGGTTTGAAGTCGGCGGGTGTCGGCTGAAATTTGGCATTGAAGAATTTGCGCTGGTGTCAGGTTTTAACCGCCAAGGTGACAGCAGTAAATATGGCTATCCAAAAGTTGCAAATGGCCTTTATGACAAGTACTTCAGCAGGCTGCAATCGGTTTCTAAACAAACCCTTCAGGATTTGTTTTTATCTAGGCGTTGGGATTCGGAGGAGGACGGTTTTAAGCTCGCATTTATGCATTTTTTGCATAATTTCTTGCTTGCTTCACCAAAGACTGCTCGTATCCCTTTGAAAGACTTTGATGTCGTTGATTCTGACGATTTTAATGACTATACGTGGGGTGTTGATGTATTCAAGTGCACGTTTGATTCTTTGGCCACAAAAGCTGTTCTTACTCCAGGATGTCTTAAGGCTGAAGACAATGCTTACCACTATCGCCTAAATGGTTTTCCATATGTATTACAATGCTGATTCTATGATTGCTGCCCGGCAGCCAAAAAAACATTTGTTCAGCTTGTGAACAAAACTGCTATCCCGCGCATTTTGAGTTGGCAAGCATTTTTTCATCCGAAATACATTCCTGTCGACAGAGAACTCTTTGTTGAATTTGCATCTGATGAGGTTTGTAGATTTTTAATTTTACGATTTTTAAATTGAATTTATCATTTGCTTTTTTTCATGTATGGTTTACATTGGGTTCACATTTGGTCTATGTGTAGGTGTTTTTTCGGTCTATTGTTCCAACCCCTGCAGAAAAGAATGCCCTTCCTTTAGGTGACTTTTTCAAAAAGAATAAGGGTAAGGGTAATGCAGTGAATGATTCTGATGTTAGCCAAGTAGGCGGGAATGAAGACGGTTATTGTCCGGTGTTTGATATATCGAATGCTTCTGAATCAATAACGCAAACTTTGGATTTAAGTAAAATGGAAAAGAAGCTTCAAGTTTTGATGGTTGGTCAGAAGACCATGCAGGCTGACATATTGGAGTTTAAACGTGTTTTCACTTCCAAATTTTCCGAAGTTTTGACAGTTGTAAATTCGTTGAATGCGATGCTTACTCATATTGTTGATTCAAAAAAGGTAATGTGTTTTGATTTTTTAGTACTTTTATCATTTAGTGTTACTGTTTTTTGTTATTTTAATAGTTTACATTTTTTATTAATATGTACTGCTTTGCTTACAGGACAAAGTTGATGATTCCAATGTAGATGCCTCATCTTCTCGAGATGGCAGTGAACATGAGGATGATTCTAAATCATCTTCTGTTGAACCTGAAGTTTCTATTGAAACAGAAAACACTGATTCTGAAGAATCTGCCATACTTTTAAGGGTTCAGTAAAATATAATTTATTGTATTTCATATTATGTTTTTGTAACTGAATATGAACTTAATATGAACTTCATATATGTAACAGACTCTGAGTAAGAAAAAGAAAGTATCTGATAGTGTGCAGACAGATAGTGTTGAAAAAGAGAAAAATGCTGATCTTCCCGCGAAGAAAAATAGTTCTATAGGAACCGAAGGAGGAGTTGAAGATTTCGTTGATGCTCAAAAAGTCACGCATACTGATGAAATCGATCCTAAGTCTTCTTCTGTAAAAGAAAATAAAGAGGGGGAGTCTTCTGATGAAGAAGAAAGTAATGAAAAAATGGAAGAGGTAGGGGAGCCTTCTGATGGAGAAGAAAGTGATGAAAAAAGTGAAGATGTAGGTGAGTCTTCTTGTGAGGAAGATGGTTCTAAAAAAATGGAAGATGCAGATTTGGTTGACGAGAAGGCTGGTGATTAGACTGACATTACTGATGATGTTCCAAATGAGAAGAATATGGAAGCTGATGTTGTTATTGCTTCGACTGCTAAGGTATATTTAATATTTATAAATTAAATTTTGTTAATTTTCTTTACTTTTTTAATTTCAATTTATTAGGTTCCGCGTGAAAGTAAGGCGATTTCAATATCTCCAACATGCACTTTGACAGAAGAAATCTGTAATGAGGCTGAAAAAAAAAGGCATATGAATCCATTGCTAAATTGAAATCTAAGGAGGTATTGTTTTCTTTAATTTTTATTAATTGTTTAACTTTATATGTGATGGTTTACATTAGGTTATTATTGAGTTCATATCAGGTTACTTAAAATGTGTTTTTTTTTTACTTTTTGTAGATTGACTATATAGAAGCAAACTTCGATACTGATTCTATTAACCCTGATGTTGTGACTCCAGTTCCTTCTAAAAGGATTGTAAAACCTAGTTTTTTAATGAAGTCACCATTTTTGAACGAGTTTGGTTCTTCTTCAGGCTGCATTATGCCGAAGCCAACTATTGGCAGCGTCTGTCTTTGTCCATTTGACGGTAATTGCAATTTATTTAGCGATGTCACTAAACAAGATATTGTTAGGAAATGGCTGGCAGAAGGCAATTCTAAAAGCTCCAGGTTCGTATGCTAACTTATTTTATGTTTATAATTATTTTGTTTCACTTAGATTTTTAAATATGTTTTCTTTTTGTTTTTAGGAAGAAAATATACGATTCAAAGACTGATATATTGCGTCCCCGTTTTTGTCTTGGAGTGGGTAACATTGACTCAAAAAGTTGGTTTTACAATCTTTTTCACATTGGACATCCTATTGCGTATTCTGTTAGTATCTTTTTTCTTATTTTTTCTTTTTATTATTTTATTTATTTATCATTTTAATTACTCATGATAGCTGCAATAACCATAAGTTGACTACATATCAACTTATCTTTATTTTTTATTTTTTTGCAGCATGTAGATATTTTGCTTTATTATCTGAGGAAAAAAATTAAAAACGGACGTGCTGTAAACAACAGATGCACAACTACTGACAATTATTTCGATCGACGTATTCAAGCCATATACGCTTTATACTTGAAAAAGCAAGATACGTCACTTGTTTCTTCGAAAAATACAGCGGCTGAGTACATTTACGGTGGTCATATGCGTTGCAACACCAAGTGGGCTGATGTTGATGATGTTCTTTTCCCGATCAACTGCGGTAAAGATTGGCATTGGATATTGGCTCGACTGAACTTCAAGGAACGATGCATATATGTCTACAATTCGTTGAGGTCAGTCCGAAGTGACTCATCTGCAATTGAGATCGTTAACTGCTATAGTGTGTTGCTTCCGCTCTTCCTTGAAGATGTCAAATTTTTTGAATCTCGAGATGACATAGACACTACCAGCGGTCCTTATGAGGGAAAGAGTATAACTGACCCATTCAGAATCGAGATTGTGCAGAACTTACCCATTCAAACTGATACGTAAGTCTTATATTTTTTACCATTTTTATTTAGTTGTTTTTTTTAAAGTTATGGTGGCAGAATATGAACTTGATGTGAACTGTATGTGAACCTTATGTCATTCTTATCTATTATACCTCTTTAACATTTTTATCTTACTTCTTGCAGTGATTGTGGAGTTCATATGTTTGCCGCTGCTGAGTTTTTTGTTGATGGAAAAGTTATGGGGCAAGATTTTAGTGCCGAAGAACACCGTGCTCGTTATGCTTCGTCATTATATTTTTATGGTCGTTGGAAGTACGAATCTTCAGTTCTTAGTGAAAATGAAGCTCCTTTGAAAATCAAGAGGGTGGCTTCTTAGGCATTTTTCCTTTTAGGATTTTATTTTGTTTTGTATCGGAAATATATCTGAATATTATCGTACTATCGTACTTTGGATGTTATTATTTGTCTTTTGTTTTTTATATTGTAAACAGAATTTATATTTTTAATTCTAGTTGGCACCATTTTTCTCTCTTTTATTTTATTTTTAGTCTACTATACAATTAAACATTTATTTGTTTCTTTGTGTAGCTTTTAAATATTAATTCAAAGTTACAATTTTTTTATACCTAATATAAGCCATATTTGAACATAACTCTGTACAACTCATACTTAAGGACTATATGTGAACTTAATATTAACCTTATGTCAACTTAAAAAAAAAACAAATCAACAAGTCTTTTTAAATTTATTACATATATTGTGGATTGCATTAATATATAGGACATTTTATATATAAAGAAATTGAAATTTATATTACTTTAAAACTTCAATATGTCTTTTTAATTGAAATGTATTTGAACCTCAAAACAACCTTATATCAACCTGAAGTGAACTTTAATAAATTGGATCATTTTTTCTTAGGCATATTCCTGCATGTCTTCACATTGTGTCCTTTTTTTTCACATCTGCTGCACTTGTTATGATTTGTAGTTTCCTCGGCAGATCTAATTCTTTTCTTCCTAGGCCTTCCCGACTTTGTTCTTCCTTGTGGTGTATTAACAATCTTTTGTGCCACTTCTTCCGGGACATTCCACAAACTTTCATCTACCACTGGATATACTGTTTCTTCATATGTCTTCAGTATTGTTTCTTTTGTGAAATAATGCGAACAAAATTTGTAAGGATCTTGATTGAATTCTTTGAGTATTTCCATTGCATGTGGGCAAGGAATTTCATCAATGTCGAATCTCCTACATGTGCACGTTCTTTTTTTGAGGTCGACAATGAACTTTGTTTTATGATCATAGATTGTCTTCACATTGTCATTTGAATTTGAAACCTGCATTTTTAGTTAAATTTGCAGTAACCATATATGAACCATATGTTAACTATATGTGAACTTTACTTATTAAATTTTATATAATTAAATCATACCACTAATTTCAATGACTGAATGTAATTGTCATTCAATATATCTTCTGCTCTTTTTGATAGGTTTGTGAAAGTTGATCGTGCCAGATGCCTATTCGCGTAGCTCCATTCTTGCACCATTTTTCGTAGGTACTCAAGTAGTGTAGTGATTGGGAGATCCTTACCTGCCTTTATTCTGGAATTCATTGATTCTGCAATATTAGTTGTCATGACTCTGTGCCTGTTATTTTCGCAATGTGCTCGTGCCCATTTTTTATACTTAACAGCTTCTAGGTAAGTCTTTAAACCTCTGCACATACCGTCAAGTTGCTTCATGTAGTAGTCAAATGCCTCAGTTGTGTAGGCTTTTGCTGCCCCATAAAATGCTTCTCGTAGTTGTTTTGATGACTTCTTGAAGTTTTTTTTAACATTGTTGAATAAATGAAATGTGCACAATACATGGGAAGCTTCTGGAAAAAATGCAGTGGCTGCATTTTTAATGCTTTCATGTCGATCATAAACTATACACATGTCACTTCGCATCTAAAATGCATCTCTAATTCTCCTCATAAACCACTCCCAGGAGTCATCGTTTTCAGAATCCACTACTGAAAAAGCTAGAGGAAATATCTTACCATTTCCATCTTGTGCACATGCTATTAAAAGCATACCTCCATAGGCTGAAGTAAGGAAAGTGCCATCAACAACAATTACCGGAATGCAGAACTCCCATCCTTTTATATATGCATTCAATGCCATAAAAACATAAAGGAAGTTGTTGTCATCTTTTACTTCCAACTTGACAAACGAACCCGGATTTGCAACCACTAGCATGTCCAAGTAGCTTGGTATTAATGAAAAAGAGTCATAAGGTTTTCCTCTTACCATTTCTTGAGCTACTACTTTCGATCTGTAGGCTTTAGAGTAGCTCATTTTTATTCCATGATCATCTCTCATGTCTCTCATAATATCAGCTGGTTTGTAAACAGTTTTGAGGTTGGTGTACTTGGATTTAATGTATTCACCAATTACACTCGATGTTGCCTGCCTTTGATCACTAGTTCTCACAACCATTGAGCAATTGTGGTTAATATTAAGTTTTCGAATGATAAAAATCTGTGATGTTCCTTTTCTTGAAGCATTAAATTTCCATGTGCAATTTGTATCCAAACAGCTCAAGAAATATTGCCTTTCACATGATCTCTGTACCTTGAATTGAAAATGGTTGTTGATTGCATAAGTGCTCAAAATTGATTTCAAAACATCTTTGTTCTTGTATGACTGTCCTTCTTTGATTTCTCTATGTTTTGTGTCTGTTATTAAATTATCATCTTTGAAGTTACTTTCCACTTCATCTTCATCATGTGTGAACTCATTGTTCAAAAATCTAGCATAGTTTATCACATCGGACATCTGTTCATTCCTTTTTTCACTTGTTGAGCCTACCTCATATGTTGATCTTGATGCATTTGCTGATTGTTGTCCTGACTGCACATCCGCATTTGATACATTGAAAGTGGAGTCAAAGAATGCCACTTCGTTTCCGGACGATATGAATGAAATGCATAACGGGTACATCATGCAATCTGTTGCATTCTTTTTCAGCTCCAAGTAGAATGACAAATTTCCATTGTCTGTTATTTTCATTGGTGGATAATTGTTTTTGACTTGATACTTAATCTCCAGGCAAGTTGACATAAGGTTGATATTGAGTTGCTTTGACAGAATTTCCAATAAACTGTTGTAGTCACTGTCTTCTTTAACCAATATTCCCATTGGTTCAAAATTTACATACTCCATGTTTTGATTCCATTCTCCATTGTAGTGAACAAATATCAAAATACTATGCATATCTGTTTTTATCACATAAATATAATGAAAAAAATCATTATTCAAAACAGTTACAGTTAACAATGTAATGCTCTTGAAATCATATAATTTCATATTCATGTAATCTAACTTTAATAAATCAAAATTTTGTCTGTTGAAATCGAATTAGATTCTCTTTTAATTTGAAATCCTTACTATAAACTTATTAAACTTATATTTAACTGAATTTACTATATATTTTTGCAATGTGTTATTATACAGATTTTTTTTTATTTCTTACATTACTGATAACTAACATGGTTTGAGCTTGATTTTGAAGCTATCAATGGCAGAAAAATGGACAGAAGATCAGCTTGATTTTTATGTAAATCACAGAGATCAACTTGATGTAATGTAAACAATTATTACTAACCTGGTTTGATCTTGACTGCGAAGCTATCAATGGACAAAAATTGCACAGAGATCAGCTCGGTAATGTAGTTAAGATGAGTCTAATTTTTCTTTATAAATTCATTAACAATGGCAAATTTGATTGAGGTTGAAGATGAAGATTGTATTTGTTGTTTGTTTGGAAAGAAAGTCTTTTCTATATTATACACGTTATTTAGCTTGAGGTTATAAATGTCCTTTTATTTTTTATTTGTAACTGATTTTGGAGTATTGAGGGATTCTTGCAAACTTTCCTATTATTTTGAGGGATTGTTGCTTAAATAGAAAGCTGAGGAAAAAACAATAGAAGAGGGACCATTTAGGGGAATCATGTAAATTGTTCTACAATAAAATGAGAGATTATTTTCACAATTACGGGCCTAACTTTCATTTTAGAGATATACAATGCTGATCTTTTTTTTTATTCCTTTTCTTTTATCACAATACATTTTCTCTATCTCCCTCTTTTTTTCTTAATTCCAACTCCAACTCAGAGCCTCATTTCAATGTTTTTATTGTTTCTTGCTGCCGCCTTTAACGTTTTTCATCGTTTCATCACAACACCCATTAATAGCAACGACGATGTGGTTTTCAAATTGGGCGACCTTCCTTCTTTTTCGACATCCTTTGAGCTCTCCATCTTTTTCGATCAGTGTTTTCAAGAGATCTAAGCATACCTGCGAATCTTCTGAAAACGACAACGGACACTCTCCGAACAATCGTTGCATCTAATTTGATCGAGTCAGCACCGTTCATGATTTTGAATCTGATGTCATCGTTGATTTTAGATCTAGATCTGTTGATCTTTTGGTATTCTCTGTTCATTGGGGGTTTGTTCGGTTTCATGTAATTTATGCTTTATGGTTGTACCGGTGGTTATTAGCTTGATTTGTATGTTGCGATTTGTAATATTGTTTATTTTGTAATGGTGTTGGTGTTTTGGAGATCCAACTACCGCCGTCGCTTTTGGCTTTGTCGGAGCTCGAGAGGTTGATGTCGCCGTGATGGCAGTCGGTGGTCACCTTCTTCAATTTTTTTCACTGTGTATTTGTAATAATTTTGGTGTTGGTTTACTAAATGGTATTATCAATAATTTTATTTTTAGTATATTCTCAGAGATGAATTTGTGTATTTGGAATAATTTTCTTATTGGTTAATCAACGGTTTATGAATGGTACACCAATAATTTTATTTTTAGTACACTATTAATAAAAGTTGGGTTAACCGTTGGTAAATTTGTAATAAATTTTATTTTAAATATATCGTTAGTAAATTTTAATAGTGTATTTTAAACAAATTGTATTTTAAAAAAAACTTAATTTTATTTTTAGTACACTGTTAGTGAACTGTGAGTAAACTCCTAATAACCTTATAGTTAATTAATTTTTAATTATATCGTTAATAATTTGTTAGTAAAGTTAAATTGTGAATTCAAAACATAATTATTTCTAGTATACCATTAGTAACTTATTAGTATACCGCTGGTTAACTAAAATCGTAATTTTGAAATTAAAAAAGTTATTTTTATAAAAAAATATAAATTGTATTTTTTTTAAAAAAATTGACATAATATTTTTTAGAATGTTTTATTTATTTATAAATATTTATTTAAAGAGGCCTTTTAAAATAAAGGCGTAATGCCTTAAAAAAACCCCGACCTTTCATCTCTGACGTTGAAAATTTGTCAATTTTATCCCATTTTGTATTTTTTTTATTTCAATTGTACCCTAAAGCATAAAATTGACCTTTATTTATGTGACAAAAGTTCAAAAGAATTTTTCAAAAATGGTCAATTTAATATAAAAATTTAATTTAATGCAAAAAAGATCAATTTAAAGAATTTTGTCAAATAAAAAAGGTCAATGTTATACTTTATGTTATAATTAAAATGAAAAAATACAAAATAGGGTAAAATTAACTGATTTGTAACATCAGAATAGAATTAAAAAAAAGGATGAAAAGTCAGAGTTTTTTAAGACATTAGGCCTAAAATAAAATAGTAAAAGTAAATATTAATGCATATTAGTAGGTTATAAGAAGCCAAACTTCTTACATATACACACACGTTTGCGTGGCTGAGATGTAAATAACTAGATAATTATGGGCATCTGTTGGGAAGATAGATTCATAAATGTAATTGACCCAAAAGCCAACTGGGTATCCCATTTCTCTCAACAACAACAAGAAAAAGAACACATAGAAACAAATTTCATAGCTCTCCTTTGCCATTAAAACACAGAGAAGATTCACTAAAACAACTTCAATTACACAGACCTTTACTTATCCCACACTCCAGGTATCTAAATTTGTTTCTTTTTCTTTTTTGGATTTGATTTTACTGGCTATTAGTGAATTTCATAACATGGGTTCGTGTTAGAATTTGAGGAGCTTGATTTTATTGCAGTATTTGAATTCCAAATTAGTTTTTACAAACTTCTAATTAGCATCATAGGCCAAAAGGGTATATATTATATGTTATTTGGCTGTTTGTTTATGATTCTGTTCATTGAAATTAACAGGTTACATAATTTGTTTTATTGTTTGTACAGTTTGTTTTGATTCTTTGTAAAGAATTTGTGGTTTATTTTATGTATAACTTTTTTGAAAAGAAACTTAAATATGTGGGTTTGAAAGTTAAAGATTGGATTTTTATGCTTTGGCATCTCGAATGAATTTTGCTTTACTCTTTATTTTTTTATCTGTTCTGATTGTCGGTTTGTGCACTACAATTCTCTGTTTAGTGTTTAAAGTGCCTTTTGATCCGTAGAATGAAGAGGTGAATCAGCATCAACTATCACACAGTATTCTTGGGATTTATTCTTGAATAAGTTTATTTTTATAGTCGATCACGATTTCGTTTTTCGCGAATGTTTACGGTTTAGTTTTAGAGTTCTTGTAAATCATAATGAGTAGAATATGTGTGGTTGAGTTTGGGAAAACGATGGGTACTGTTTGTTTGCTTTTCCCCCAATGTAATGAAAGTCAATAACCTGAAATTAGCTCATCTTTCTCAATCACCATCTAAGTCTTCATTTTTATTACTTTGGCTGTTTTGACTGTACATTATTGGTGGTTGTGTTAAAAGTCAAAAGCCGGTTGAAATGTCGGAAGCTCAATGCGTTAAGGTCGATAGTTTGAGAAGAATGAACCGGGCAAGTGATGGTCCTTCAAATGATCTTGGGTTACTATTTATCATTTCATGACTGTTCTTTCCCTTTTATTATTGTTTTGCCATTTGTTTTTCTAAATTTCTCATTAAGGCAGAGTTTATATTGACTTTTTAATCTTACATTAGGTTTCCTTCTATGTGCAGATTAAGGTGATCTACTACTGCTGCAAATAATAAGTTCAAATTGTCTTCAAAAATTCATGCTCGGGATCTTGGAGTCGACTATTTTTCCTTGTCTGATGCATAATAACATGCAGCTTTATGCAATTATAATCAAGCAGAGTGAACCAATATAATTGACAAGGATACCACATCCTCTTATTCAGAGAAAGCAAGTAAATCGATAGCTACTTTTAGATGCAAACTTCTCAGAAGCATCGAAATTCGGCTGGTATTCACAGTTTTTACCATCATCCACAAGAAATTGATCAATATGGTTTATCTCATATACAAATTTTAGACAACAGTACATTATCAGATGGTGGCAGCCAAGGTACCAGCGTCTCCTTTCAAACCGTCAAAGAAGAATATTTTACCTTGGAATCATCCTCAGCCACTGCAGGTTTTGTTGGTTATGATTCGCCGGCTGCCAGTGTCTCCTCCAACAGAAGTCCCTTTTCACCTCAAGGCTCACATTCATGCCTGTCAGATCAGCATCACTCTCCTTGCAATACTTATGGATCTCCAATGAGTGGATCTTCATCTGCCGATGATGATAATATATTGATGAGGCAGAAATTGAGGGAACTGGAATTTTTGTTATTGGGATCAGAATCCAACATTTCAAACAATGACGATTTCTGTTTCCACCAAACTGATCAGTTAGGTGGATGGGACTGGGCCCAAATGCAGGAAATGATCCCTAGGTTGGATTTAAGGCAGATGTTGTTTGCTTGTGCTCAAGCCGTTGCGGATGGTGACATTCCTAGAGCAGCAGGTTTAATGACTGTGTTGGAGCAAATGGTATCCGTCTCTGGAGATCCGATACAAAGGTTAGGAGCTTATATGTTGGAAGGGCTTAGAGCTAGGTTAGAACTGTCGGGGAGTAAAATCTACAGAGCTTTGAAGTGTGAAGCACCAGTGAGCTCAGATTTGATGACATACATGGGAATTCTTTATAAGATTTGTCCGTACTGGAGATTTGCTTATACCTCCGCCAATGCTGTCATAAGGGAAGCTGTGGAATATGAGCCGAGAATTCATATAATTGATTTTCAGATTGCTCAGGGTACCCAGTGGATTTATCTAATACAGGCACTTGCAGATCGGCCAGGTGGTCCGCCATCTATTCGGATAACTGGTGTTGATGATCCCCAATCAGCTTATGCTCGTGGTGGAGGACTGGATATTGTGCGGAAAAGGTTATCAAACTTTGCTCAGTCGAAGAATGTGCTGTTCCATTTCCATGATGCTGCCATGTCTGGCTGCGAGGTTCACCTTGAACATCTTGGCGTGCAACCCGGGGAAGCTGTTGTAGTGAATTTTCCATATATATTGCACCACATGCCAGATGAAAGTGTGAGCACTTGGAATCACAGAGATCGACTGCTAAGGCTGACAAAGAGCTTGTCTCCGAAGGTTGTGACCATCGTGGAGCAAGAATCCAACACTAATACCAAACCGTTCCTTCCACGGTTTAAGGAAACGCTAGCATATTACAGTGCAATGTTTGAATCAATTGATGCTGGTTCCTCCCGGGCTGACAAGCAAAGAATAAATGCAGAGCAGCACTGTGTGGCTCGGGACATTGTTAATATGATAGCTTGTGAGGGAGCTGAGAGAGTTGAACGCCATGAACTCTTCGGGAAATGGAGGTCGCGCCTTATGATGGCTGGATTTACTCAGTACCGGCTAAGTTCGCAGGTGACAGAAGCGGTGAGAAATGTGCTAAAGGAATATGATAGGAATTATGGAGTGGAAGAGAAGGATGGAGGTGTATATTTATGGTGGATGAACACGGCCATGTCGTCGTCCTCTGCTTGGAGATGAGAAGCTGCCAATTCCATATAACTTGTGTAGATTTTGGTGTTTAACTGTTTGTGGTGTCGCATTTAGAGCAATGATGTATGTAGTCATGTTTGCACATGTTCAACTGTAGAACTGAAAATAGCTCGTTTTTCAGATACTAGACTGTCAAAGAAACAAACTATAAGATTTCACTCTTAAGATAATTTTGATTTACTAAAAAATTTATTGATGAAGATTAATATAAAAGGAAAGTTATATAACAAGACTAATGTAAGATATCAACTAATGAAAAAATTGGAGAAACAAATCTATACATAGATTTTGCATATGTTGACTGAACAAGAAGCAAAAGTTATGTTGGAGCGGCTACTTCCATTTGCCCTTATCTCCGATTAACCTGCCACACACTCGATTCGCTTGATCCGGTGAAACTAATTATTCCGATCATTTTTGCCGATGAAATTCTTAGAAATTAAGATAGATAACTCTTCAAAATCTTAGATTTTCAAAAAATTGATTTTAAAATCCGAACGATCACTAAAAATTCTTCAGAGATTTTTAAAAAAAAAACAACAAAAAAACATAAAACCATAAAATTTTCATTAAAACAACTATAATATCCATATCGGAAAAACTACATAACGATGATATTTTATTGAAATAAAGATTAAAGCTATAAAATAATTATATTTATGAGCGGAGATGAGGTGATTTCCGATCAAAAACGGATAATCACCTTCTCCCATCCTTCAAAAGATGAAAAAGAAAATATATATTTTTAGAGAAAAGGGAGGTAAAATTTATAGAGAGATGTTTTTTTGGGTACTTTATTAGATAAATAATAATAATAATGATAAATACATAAAATAATATTTCAAGGTACTAGTAGTAATACACATTTTCATATATAAAGATAAATTAAAAGTAATGAAATATGCAAGTTTAAGTGTTTATAGGGTATCATCAATGAGTTATAACTCAAAACGGCTCTACGCAGCAATTTACTAGGTTGTGAGATCGATTCTTCTCACAAGCGTTCTCCCATCCCCGAGTTATATATAAAAAAGTGTTTATAGAGTACCTATAAGCTATAACTCAAATGGTATATGCGTTGTACTGTAAACTGGTAGATTGTGGGTTCAAATACTCCCACAAGCGTCCTCTCATCCCCAATTATAAAAAAGAGTGTTCATAGAATTATCGATAAACTATAATATAAATAATATATACATTATAAATTAAATTCTAAATGCACCGAGAAGCATTATACCAGAATCGTGAGATTAAATTCTCAAATAAAAATTAAGTTAATGAATTAAATAGGAATTAGAAATTTCAAATAGATGAAATATGCGATGAAGTATTAATTTATAAATAATTTTATAGTTTAGGATTATTTGCATATCAAATTTCGAGTTTTTCGTGTTTGCAGTAATTTAAGCACATTGTTTTTAAAAACATTCATCTTATACTCTTTTTTTATAATATATTTTCATTTTTCAACGTCATTCTGTCAAACTTCGTAACTTTATATTTTCGTTGAAAATAATAAATATGAATTTAATGTTAAATTTATTAAATACAGAATTTGTTATTAATTACATCTTTTTTTTTAGAATTGATGCAACATTTACTTAAATTGCTATAACGCAAAATATCGTAATTTAATATATGCAAATAATTCTATTATAAATTTAAAGCATTATGGGATAATTGATTCTGAAGGTCATTGAACTTTCAAGTTTTTTTTAATTTCAGTCACTAAACTATTTTATTTTTCTTTTTGATCACTAAACTTTCAATTTTTTCCATTTTGTTATTTTCCGGCCAAAAATGCTTAGGTGGCAACCAGAATTGATTTTTTTTACTTGAAAACTTGCCATAAGTGCATAATCTGACCTAAAAACTCATTTTTAAAGTGAAATTATATATATGTGATAAATTTTCAAAGTAAAACTAATAAAATCTGGTTGCCACCCGAAAATACTAAAATGAAAAAAATGAAAATTCAATAAACGAAAAAAAATTACCCAACGTTATGAAAGAATTCATCATAAATCTCGGGTGTGGGTGAAACATTTTCCATACATATGAGAGATAAAAAGTTAAAAAAGAATTTAAAAATTTGACCAATTCAGTTTCAAATATTGACATCACAGGCAGAGGTTTCGGTCCAAATTACATTTAGCGGTCCATATTTAATTTAATTTAATTTCTCGCTTTCCTCTTTTAATTTTGTAATTAATATTTTAACGAACCAATCACTTCACTCAATTCAATTCAATTTTTTTAAAATCATTAATTAAACCAAAAGAAAGCATGGAGGACGAGGAAGAAGGATCAGAGAGGAGGAGGAGGAGGAGGGAGACGATGAAAGAGCAGGAAAGAGAACGGCGTCGTATTAGAGATAGACAAAGACGACAATCCATGAGTCTGGACGAACGAGAAAAGCATCTGGCTAGGCGTCGCCGTAATTATCAACTCCGTCGTCTTAGAGCTCAAACTTCTCTCTTCCACCACCACCTAACCGCCGCTACAAATGTTGAATGCAATAATAATAATAATTATGTCACTGCCGTTGAATGCCATAGTAATGTCACTGTTGGTAAGCATTTCCGTTTTGTTTTCCCTTCAACAAATTTGATTTTTTTTATAACGGATTGTAATTTTTTTTTCAGGATTGGAAATTCCAGCACATAAATTAGCTACATTACCCACGAGATTACGTTTAAATCATTTGAAACATCTGGCCAGATCATTGGATGATAATCAAACTGCTGCTGCTGATTTTATTATTACAGCAAATGAAATTCAGAATGCAAATGCAGATTCCACTTGTAAATTCATTCTCTTTTTAAGCATTTATCTATTTAAATAAATAAGTAAATTATATACAAGTAACTTCTATTTGTGTCAAATCGATACAACGACTTATAATCCGGTGTAATTTTCTGAGGTGGCAACCATTGTCTTGTGTAATTTGCTGAGGTGGAAGTCGTTCTCCGGCTGCCACCTCAGAAAATTACATTGGATTATAAACCGGTATTTTGATTTCACACAAAATAAAAAGTTGGTGTATATATTCACGAATCGATGATTAAATTGAGAAAACGTGTATAGTTTGTGAATTTACTTTTTTTTTTTTTTTTTGACTTCAGGTGTGACTCCACAATCAGGCTTAAGATTAAATCGTGTTAAACATCTTGCACGTTCGATAAATTCTGATTTAGAAAAGTCTACACCAGAAAATGGCGGTACGTGTTATTGTTTTCTGTATAATGTGTTACTGTCATGTTCCTATTCAACTTGGGATCAGATTTGGTTTCTTGTTTATATGAGCAGTGGAGCACAAGAATCAGTTAAATGGACTTCAGCTATGCAGTCTATCGCAAGCTTTTGATCAGCCATATCTTGTTAGATGTGCGACTGCAAATGAGTGATCGTTTATTTCGTAGTAATAATTACTTACACTTAATTTCATTTTAACACTGATTTACGCATCGAAGTTACAAGCTTGGTATAATCTTTTGAGTTTCTGTTGTTGTCTTGTTGTTGCAGGATGCACGTATTTTCTCCTAAGTTGTTGACAGATTATAGAGGAATGAAGCTCGCCAATCTTCTCTTTGTTATCTATTTATATTAATATAAGTGAGTTGCGCTACGCCTTTTTGTTGTCTTTTAAATGCTTTCCTTTGTTGGACTTGAATGAACTTGAGCTAGACCTTTTTTGGTTCTATACTGACTCTTCAAACTATAAGGCTTAACTTCTTAAAAGGCAATTAAAGGAAAACCATTAGGATTTAGTAATGGTTGATGATGAAATGATGGGTTATTTGTGATGATGTCTCAGATAATCTTTCTTCCTAGGAATGTTCAAGACATGCATATGATTAGAGTGCAATTTTGCCTGAGCATTATACTACAAACTATCAGTTTTAGCTACAATATAGCCTTTACAAAATTGTAACAATGTCTCAAGATACATTCTTCGAGATCTAATAAATATCTACAGAACATGTCCATGTATACTGGGTTTTGTTTAGGTGCAGCCTCTTTTGAGTTTCCAGTTTTAACACAAATTACAGTGAATTTTTATGGTCTTGTGGGATACAAACACAGATAGACAAAGAGAGCACATAGCGGATTACTTTGGAACTGATTATATCATATCTATTTTTGTATACAGTAAAATTTGTGCTATTATGTAATAAGTAAAGGGCCATCCTGGTCCTTGAACTTGTGCGTTAGGATCAATTAACTCACACTTGGTCATTTTAATCAATGTAGGACAATACTCTATTTTCAGGTCAATTATGGACCAAATTGGGCAAAATGAACAAGTTCAGGGATCGGAATGATCCAATTTTGTCCTCAATTGACCTATCCTTAGATTAAAATGGCTAGGTGAGTTAATTGACCCTGATTTAGGGGCCGCAACGACCCTTTGTCCATTTTGTAATTGGTTGCTCCTGTAAGTATTTTTCTCTTCTAAAATTCATAATTTCTTAGTAGGTATTTAATTTGGGAAAAAAGTATACATAAACTAGTAAGAGTTATATTTTCATTGCAGGATTAAAGTGTTGCAATAAGTTGGGATTGAAATATGTTCTCCTGATTTATTACTATGATTAAGCATGTAACACCAAAATGTAGTTTACCATTTTCCTTTTTTAACACTGTTTTCGATACTGGTACTTGATTGGGCAACTCTGGTTTGCTCTGGACTAATATTAGTGTCTCACTCTTATAATTGTGTTTAGATTTGAAGGACATATAAAGCAAATTATGAAATCACAATGACGCATTGTGGGTATTAATATACTGGACGAATTGAGACTACACGGTAGTAGGAACGGCCAAATGCTTGAGCTTGATTTCACTTCTTCAATAACTGGGGCTTTCAATTTTGTCTTGTTATTTCATTTTCCTCTAGGTTCAAGGGCATTCCAGTTGAATGTCATTTTTTGCAACTACACTCTATGTAATGGTATCAATCAGAAAAATGCATAAATTTAAGATGCATTGGCTGTACAGATTCTTTTTCGACGAGTATGTATTTATTCATCTTTCTAGCTGTTCTACTGATGATTTGTTTGCTGTTTCTGTATCAGCACATTAGGTTGAAATGGTGTTCTTATCAAGTTATCATGTGCTGCTAAACCATTCTGCCATTATACTTTAAAATTGCTTATCGAAAAGCCAAAGACGAGTTGCTGACTTTTATCAATGTTACATTCTTTTGTTTTAGAAAAAAATTGCCCCTCACATTTGGTCTCTTGATCCATGCGAGCTGCCTGAGTTTTTGTTTCTTGAATAGAGATTGCTATTGGTTGGTGTAAATATTTACTAGAGGTTGATTTTCTATTTTTTTCTGATGAATTTGTTTTGCCTATTATCAAAATCTTTCAATCGTGTTAGCTTTTTGTAATATCCGTTACTGCAAATTGCTAGCACTTACATATATAATAAAATCAGCTTACAGTTGAAGTAAACGGTCCTAATTTGCACATAATCAGCCAAAATCCAAACTAGTAGAATATCCACATAATAGTATCCTACTGTTCCAAAAAGACACCACTTAGGTCAATATGTCCAACAAACAATCCTAGGACCATCAATTGCAACATGCAAATATCAAAAAACGACACCATTTTGTTGGTTATGCCTCTGATCTGAAAGGACAATTCACTGCATGTTACAGTAGCAAAATCAACTTAGAAAACCTGAAGATGGTTCATTTCAGTACCAACTACAAGAGCTTATAAGTGTTACCAAGAAGAGGTAGCTAGACTTTCAAATTCCTGTTGTGCTTTAGAAATATGTTCAGAAAGAACACTGTCATCCAAATCCAAGGAGGCAATCTTAGAATCATTGCAAACCTTCATTGACTTGTTCATTGCTTGTCTCTCTTTCAACATTCTTATCTCCTCATCTAGAGCATCAATCTCTTTCTCAGTGTTTGTCTTTTCACTATTCACCTTTGTAAATTCCGTCTCGTTTTCTTTCAACCGATTTTGAAGCTCTTCTTGTCTATCTTTCATCAACACTAGCTCATTAAGACGCTTTGCTACTGGCTTCACATCAAAACCATGGATTTCCAACTCGGAAAGAGCATCCAAATAGCTGTTCATGACGTCTCTTGGATCATCAACTTGCAACTTACACGTCTTTTCTACCAAAGAGGCAAAGTTTATCATGTTACCAAGAGCCAATCCTTCTCTGTTTAACTTTTTATATCTCATAAGAGTTCGAAAATGTGGCCTTTGTGGCATAGCTCGGAAAACTTCTTGAGAATCAATTTTTTCCCAAAGAGGTGAGCACTTTTCAAATGGCGTATCTCCATTCTCCACTAGCTGACAGCTGACTCCGACATTTACTACAGGTGATTGCATTGAAGTTACGCTAGTATCATTCACTTGGTTTTGCTTTACACCACTGCCAGGGTTATATCCTGGACATTATCATTCTCACTCAGCAAATAACAAACATAAAATCCAAATTGCATTAAATTACGATTGTTTCTCAAAACATCTAGATTCTATGCTCTTTTGATAATATATCTTTACACCAATGATGGTTTCAGTGTGCTAATGGTAGTTATATAATAGAGCATGCTGCATGTTATACGCTGTGTAGCACGAAAAAATATGAAATAAAGAAGCTGAAAAAATGGAAAAATTATAATTCTTACAAGACTGTTATAAATATGAAGGTTTCGGAATCACGAAAATTAGAAGTCAAGAAGTTTTCGTGCAACATAAGTTATAAGACAATACAAAGAATGCTTAAAATATTAGAACGATTAGCAGCACCAAATATGTCCTTAACCGTACAAATTATTTGTCCATTAGATTATTTTTTCTTTCTTAATGGTCTATAATAAATTTCAATCTTCACAAAAATAAAAAAGGAATTCAGCTAGGTTATCGATTTGTTATACCTGTAAGC